>NW_025335438.1:2994479-2999304 GCF_004798865.1 Varanus komodoensis
ATATAGTCCTTGCCAGTAATTATTTTGCTTATATCCCATGAAGTGTTAAAGCAATGAAATTAGAGTATGTTTGATTTATTCCAAATTGTATGTGCTATTTCTATTTAGTGTAGAGTACTGGATAAGAACTGGGAAAATTCAGGTTCAAATCAGTCTTGAGCCATGAAGCCCACTGGTTAGCTTCTGGCCATCCCAGCTAGTCATTTGTGAAGACCACATACACCACTGTGAGCTCTTTGGAAGAAAGACATGATGAGAAATGTAATAAATAATTTGCCAAGCCACTAATAGAATGTTGAATGTTTTCATTTTAAATGGGAAATTTCTTTTGTGCTTTTTAACCTAGCAGCTTTCGGAGTTTATAACAATAGCTTTAAAACAGATAAATAAATAAATACCTCAGTAAGCTCAATATAGGGAAAGTGAACTAGGGCTCCTCCCTTCACATGCTCGGAGCCACAGATCCTTGCAAAAAGTTCTTTATTGACCAAAGCATTTTCTAGACACATTAAAACTCAAAATGAAGCTCTCAGCAGGCACTGAGTGGTTCATTGAACCCAATCTAGTATTCACTTCCAGGAACTCTCTTTATGAGCATCCCTAGTCCCACTCGCTTTGGTAGGGGCCTTCTGAAAATGAGCATGCCTCCTCTCTGCAGCCCTATCTTTCAACTGGGCCACTGTTCTGGTGCCACATCATGGGACCAACAGTCATGGATGCCTCATCTGAGAAACTCCCCTGCTTCAAGTCCCCTCCTGCCAACTGTAGATCTTGGTTATTCCCAGAAACTGCCTGCCCAACTGGATTGCCTGGTCTTGAGATTAGCATCTGCACTGCTCTCATTTCAATGTCTGGGAATGGCCCAGTGTCCCAGACCCCTTTCCTTCTTCTGCTGTGATTCTGATTTTTCTGGAGACCAGCCAGCAGCCCTTGAGAATGTATGCCCAAAGCATCCATCTTTCTCACTTCCAGCAGAAAGCAGAAAACATATTAGTACCAGACTACATTAAAATTAGGGAAGAAATTAACTTAGTTTACACTTTCGGGCCCATGCATGACCTGAAATTTAGCTATCCTGACACTGCTTTGAATATTATAATAAAGATCTCCAAAGTTAAAATAAGAAATCTCAAAAATGCAAAATATTAGAGGGAACATACAACATAAGGCTAATGCAGAAATGTGTGCATCCAGTAATGTGTGTATTTTTTTTTCTACAAACTTTTTAAAAAATCACACTTAAACTGATGTGGAAATGGGAGGAACCAAAGTTAAGATTTCAAATATGAGAAAAAAAAATTGAAATTGACAGACTCATCCAGTCCTAATCAAAAACCTCTAAAGCATAAAGATCTTTTTATCAACAGCAGCAACAACAAATCCAGGCAAATAAAGAGGTTGTTACCCAGCCTGAAAAAATTTGGAAGCAGCTAAGTCTTCCTGAATAGAATACACTTTTGTCTTTGTGGTCCTTTCCTTTAAAAGTCTCCTTTAAAATCATCAAGATGTTCTGCATCAAGGCGTTTTGATGCACTCCAGAATGATTCTCTGGGGAAGCGTACAAAGGTGAGCATGGAAGACTCTATAACAAACCCTCTTATGGATTTTTGTGACAGTTACTTGATAGGTATGATAGAATGCCGCTGCCTCTCCTATCACTCTGGTTTCCTTTCAACTGGCACAGCCTAAAGATCTTGATCGGGTTTTTGGAGCAGTGAAGCCTACCATATTGGGTGCTCAATCCCTGCCCTCCTCGACTTCAAATTCTGTCAGTATTCATAATAAGAGTGGAAGTTGTTCTTGGCGAGCACCGACAGGTCACATCTACCTGGACTCCGAGTCAGAGAATGAAAGGGACGAGATGGAAGGGTCTTGTGAATATGGGGTCCCAGGCTTTGTGTTGAAAGAAGTGGAACTAATTATCTCAAGGCCACTTTCCCACAGCACTCAGGAGGCTTGGAGAATAGCCAAGATACAGAGGTGTCAGGTGGGTGCATGGGGGAGAAGCTCTCAGAGACAGACAAACCTGGTATGACTGTTGACCCCATCATGCAGCATCAGGAGAAGAGGGACAATTAGAGGACACATACAGAAAAGAAGTGGACTTTTCTCCAAACAGGCTCTTCAGACAGGACCAGGATCAGACATACTGCAAAGGAAGATTTCCAGAAGTGGTTGTTTAGACTGGATTCAACAAACTACTCTGCACATTCTCAAAGATACATTCTGTGGTGATTGCATTTATTGGGTATCTTTTGGTGATTAAGATTATACAATCTTAAATAGAAATGTAGTACATTTCACCATAATAGGGATGGCTGTGACCTGGTGAACTACAGTATGTGTCTAATCAATCTGGCATCCAGGTGCAGTTGTATTTTATTCTTTAAAACATTTGTTTTGCCGTTAATATTTGTAACAATGCTTTAGACTGGCATTTTGCTTTTTAAGTGGTTGTGATCCACCTAGAGAACATTAGATATTGGAAGAAACAGAAATTAACTAACTAAATAATTAAAGTTAGAAATAAATAGAGTACTACTGCACACAAGCTTTGCAACTCCTTTCCTGGGCTGATCTGCTTTGTCACCTCATCATTGATCATCTTTTCCTGGTACTGAAACTTTTCTGTTTAGAAGGACATTGGTCCCTGAAACTTTATGCTACTCTTGGACATGGACTTTTACGTGAGCAAAGCTATTTCCTCTGGCAGGTGGTTTTTCATGGGCATTTAATTATGCAGTGCTTCTGTTTAACTTTTATCTCTTGGTCTGCTTATTTGTCTGGTTGTTGTAGCTTTTGATTTTATAACTTATTTATCATTTATTTTATTATACCCCTCCTTTCTATCCAAATATGCTACCTTTTTTTATCCAAATAAGTTATCCACCTTAGAGGGGTAACAATAAAATTCAACTTAAAAACAAAGTCTTAATTAATATTAATTGAAGTGGAACATACAAGCAATAAAGTAATACATATTAAAAGAAATTGGTACCACCATCCAATGAAAAAAAAGAAAGAAAAACCATTTTGCAACAGAACAGCCAAAGTGCTGCCTAAATAAAAATGCCTTGGCTCACCAGCAGAAGAACAACACAGAAGAGGGCAGTCTAGCTTTTCTCCACAGGGAATTGCACTGCTTGGAAACATCTACTGGTAGGACTGTTACTCATGTCCCCATGAAACTTGTCTCCCCATAAAATCTTAAAAACTAGGCACACTGGTAAGGTGATGGGTCCTAGCACATACCCTGGTCCCATGCCATATCATGCTTTTTATGGTGTTGCATTCTTGTTGCGAGGCATTTTTTCAGAGGATGTTATCAATCACATTTTGGCAGCTGATGGTACACTTTTACAGAGAAGCCATAATATTACCCATGCCAAATCAGAGAAATAAAGATGATTGACAATTGGATCTTATCTCTTTCTTTGGACCACTGAAAGCCGTATTTCTTCTGCAGGAAGACTGGCATCACTTATCTCGTTGAGTGTGACAGGCTCTGCAGAATGAGAACCTTTTAATAAACAAGACTACTCATTTATTATAAATCATTCATTGGATAAGAGACTCCTCGGGACTCGCCAGGTTACTCAGTTTGATGAATCTGTGAATGTTAAAAGTTTTAACAACAGCCACATTTAAAAACAAAAAAGAACTTGGCATCTTCTTTGTCGACATGGAACTGAATGCTTAAGATAGTCTGCCCCAAACTGTTACCCTCCATATGCATTGAACTAGAACTCCCAGCGTTCCTGATTATTAACCATTCTTGCTTGGGATGATGCAAGCCAAAGCCCTGAATGTCTTGTGCTGGAACCAGATGTACGCTGTATTAACTGTGCTGGTGGAAGTGGATTGTTCTATCCCCTCCAAGACCCTGAAAATGTAGTTAGGATAACCTGCCAGCTGGACTGAAGTGAGTTGAGGGAATAACATCCCAAAAATCAGGTGGAGAAATCTCCCATGTGAACATAAACTTTCTTCTCATTGAAAGACCCTTCCTCTCATAGAATACAGGTGCTGAATCCTGCCTTTGAAGGCACCAGGAAAGGAAGGCTAACTTATGATGGTAGCAGTATGAGGGCAGTGTCCAATGCTGGCTGTCCATGGGTGCGGCCCATCAATTTCACTGTGAACACTGTATCTACTACTTATATAAGTAGATATAACATTTCTGGGGGCAAATCCCACAACAAGCAGAAACACTCATTTCTGGAGCAAGTTCTGCAGGCCTGTTCCAAGCTAAGACATCAGCAACTCCCTGATACTTCTAATGAAGGTTCCAAGGTGCTTCAAGTTTCCAATTGGCTGGCTAGAAGATATTCAGGGGACAACTAAAGGAAGTTTCTATTTGGAGGGCCCAAAGTTTTTCATGTTCTTGAAAGTAATAAATACAAGCAGCAGATTCAACCAATAGAAATACTAATATTAATAGCACTGTGCTGATTTTCTGAGCAATTTTATTCAATTTGATAGAAATGAAACTGCTTTTGAATAGAAACTGAAAGGAGAAGTACATTTCAGGGAAATTCTTGTGTTGGTTACACTGTGCTCTTACCTTACTTATGAGTTGGTTGAGGAAAACACAAGAGTGTTTTCTCTCTCATTGTACAATAGTCTCTTGGATCATCAATGACCTTTTTGGCTTCCCACACTTCAATTAAAGCCTAGGCAAGAACATCATAAGGTAATCTCTTCCATAATAATTTTTCATGGCAGAAAGTGCAGGCAGCCTGAAAGGCTGCAGAGCAATGGAGGGATGTGTAATACACCACACACACACACACACACGAGAGAGAGAGAGAGAGAGAGAGAGAGA
>NW_025335438.1:2999404-3005641 GCF_004798865.1 Varanus komodoensis
AACACACACACACACACACACGAGAGAGAGAGAGAGAGAGAGAGAGAGAGAGAGAGAGAGAGAGAGAGATCTTAGCAAGGTAAAGAAACTTAAGAACTGTTGCCCATCTACACTCAGCACCTGGACAATAGCCTGAACAGGCAGTCAGCAAGTCTCAGTCTTCTGTTCTATGGAAAAATATTCTATATCACTGTTATATTAGGATAACTATTTTTAAATTTGAAAGTGAACTTTATGGCAAAGTGTGTTCTCTTTTGAAGGAGGGGTGATTCATAAGTGGCCACTCTAATATAGGGATGTAAGATAAAATTAGAAAGAAAATAAATCAAGGGAGACAAAGCAAACAGACTGGTAGATTTAAAAAAAACCCCAAGAAGTCTCCAACCCTTTTACTACCCAGCTGGTAACAAAGAATTCCATCTGCTCTGCTTTTCTAGTGCCCTAGCCAGTGAGTTTAGGTGACCACATGAATTGCCCAAATAGAACTGCTATGGCATCAAAAAATAGGTGGGGGAAGAGAACATAGATTTGCATACCATTTATTTATCCATGTGTTTGTACAGATAGATACATAGATAGACTGACATTTAGAAATATTCATACGTACAGCAGGGCATGTGCCATCTTAAGCATCTCCAGGTGTTGCACATTTGCAGCAGCGCTCTGTGATGTACCAGGTGAGATACGTGGATGCCATATTGAGACTGGCTTGAGGTTGGCAAGTGATACACTTTCTTTTCTTTGTTGATTTATTTAATGGGAAATGTTCGTCCTGTTGATGGATTTTACAATAGAACATTCCAAGAAGTATCCTTAGAATGATTATTAGGATAGAAACTGAAGTCTATAAATCTACGCAGCTGGGGTTCATTGTGGTATGTAGTGTTAGACTTCCACTCTTAAAAAGAAAAAAAATCTGCCTATTTTAACAGGAGTTTAGCAGCAGCAGCAGCAACAAAAAATCCCCTAAAATATACTCTGGCAACTTTCCAGCACAAATTGGTGACTAGATGCTTGATTTCCATTGATTCCAATTGCTACATCACCCTCCTTCCTCCCTCGTACCTCTTGCCTATGTTATTATTTAGTAGAGTAAGTAGCAGGATTTAATGTTTCCAAGAATTGGCAACAGATTGCACCAGCAGTACTTAAACAGCAGCACTCTGTATTTATTTGTATGCTGCATGTTTCTCCAATGTATGTAATTCTATCTCCAAATTCAACATTTGTTGGCCATTAAATGGGGAATGATTCTGTTTAAGTCAAAACAGCAGTCAAAATACAAACAATACAGCATTATGGTAAGGATGTGAACTAAATAGTTGACACCAAATTTCTGGAAAATAACCAATGTTTTGTGTCAAATAATACACCCTACTTTGAAAGAGTGTAAACTACACCATTAATAATGGAGCAAATTCTCTTTAAGCACCTAGCAGGAAAATCCTTCTTGGGGATTTGAGCTCAGTGGCCTACCCATTTTTTCCTGTATTATTTTCTTCCTATTTTAAGGGGGTATTCTGTTTTGGGTTTTATGCAAAATATTACTGTACCAAAATGTTAAATCATAGCTGGTCAAAGAACAAGACAGTGAATTTCAAATTAGATGAGCATGGTTGAAGAATCGAGGGAGGGCAGAGAGCCCTGCTGTATATTGTAAGCCTTTCAGAAATACCATACTTCTGGGTTCAATCAAAGGTCCATCTAGTCCAGACTCCATTTCAAAGGAATTTCTCTGAGGAGCCCAAAAGCAGAGTATAAAGGCAAGATAGCTCTTGTGTGGTTGCTCCACAGGAACTGCTGCTTGGTCACAGACTGCTTCCAAACAGGGAGACTCTACTGAGAAAAAGTGAACTGCCATGCCTTTCTCCGGAGATCTGCTTCAGAGGATGACCTAGTCCCTCCAGCTGAAATGCTGCCTGTGTCAAGGGGCCTTGAGGTAGAGCAAGGGAATCTGGAGCCTCAGCAGAAAGCCATTCTACCTTCCCCTCATGACACAATTAGCCTTGGAGACAGTCGCCAAGTAGCCAACTCACTCAAGGACCACAGGAAGCTAAAGTTTCAGGCTTAGCCAACTGCCAAGCATAGGATGGCCTATGAGCAAGGTTCTGCTCATGATAAGACCACTCAGCTGGTCCCACTGGTGACCTACTGCTGTGCTTTTGGTGGAGTTCTGATGGCTCAGGCTTAAAAGCCTTCAGTTCCAGGCACAGAGTATGGACATCAGGTCTGAGTCTTAGCTTTTAGGCTGCTGGCTTTATATTCAATAACATGAGCTTCTCTTCCATGTTTGAATTGCTCACTGACTTTGGTATTGGCCCTTCTTAAATCTCTGGAGTTCTTTCCCTGCATCATTGCAAGTAGGATGCTAGTTTGTTTTCAAAAGCACACAAGACAGTGGTTAATACATTACACAACCAGTGTTTTCTGAAGGCAATGGAGAACCTCAGGGAGCATCCTCCAGGGTCATCAATCAGCATGGTTAGATCTGTCTTGCCCATAATTGTTTTGTTTTTTATTTGTTATCTTTAGGCTACTTCAGAGCATTTTCTTAAAAAAAAAAACCCTGAACCTTGTTATTAGTGCACTAATATGAACTGCTACTTCTCCCTCTCTTTCTCTCTCTCTCTCTCACAGACCTTTCTGTTTCCATTCTCTGAAAATATCAAACTGAGGTTCAGCAATGACAACAGCTGTACCAACACCATCATTTGGGGAGTTTATGTTGGTCTACTTAGCAGATCCATGATAGATTTCTCAGACAACATGTGCAAAGTTGATGTACTGATAGTAGAAGTACTACAAGTGGTGGAAAGTTTCATAAACAATTTTTCTTTTCTTTTCATGTCTGGACATGCATAGGAATGCTCCATTTATTGTTTTATGCTCTGCTAAGCTGAGAGCTACATTTTCACAGCAAAAACCATAGAGTAGCAGTGACGAGATGCTATGCATTTCCAATTAGTATATTATGTCTGAAAATTGATATTCCTCAGTGCTGAACTGTGAAAAATCAGTTGGTTTGGATTGTCTGTCTCTGCCATTTTAGAGAAGATGGAAAACTGCCCATTTATAATTACTTAAGTATAAATCACCCAACATGATTTATGTTAATTCTGCCCTTCAGGAGTTTTCCTGGACAAGTAAATTGCTGCTGTATGCTTGCTTCCTACAGGAAACACAAGGAGAGCTGGTGACAGGCTTCTTGCTTTATCTAGACCCTTTAGTGCCGCCTTTATAGGTATCTAGGGTACACCAAAATGCAGAGGCTCTTAGCTATACATGATTCATATAGCCAATGAGCATGGCCTCACTAGGGGTTACAACCCAACAGTCTAAGATCCTGCAAATGGCATCCTCTGGTGTAATTCCCTTTCTTTTGGCCACCAATTGCTTCCCAGTTTCCTGGATTTGTGCATGTTTCCCCATTCTAGGAAGCTGAAATGCCACTGTTAGTTACTGCAAGAATTTTAAGATAAAATATGCCGGCATTCTTGGTCCGCTTGACTTTGGTCCTATCCACCACCGGAATGCAGCCTTCAGAGCTTCTCTGAAAAGGAATTTACCCTCAAGTTGGAACAGAGTGGAGACCCCTGATGATTGATAGCAGTAGAAAAGTTAAACTCTTCAGCTATTTCACACAGCAGCAGATTTAAAAGGGCTAGTTAAAAATAAAAATCATTAGTGCTACAGATTTTTTTCAAAAGAGCAGTCCTGACCACTGCTTGGCACATTTCACATCTCTCTCACACAGCTTTATTTAGACCTGGCAAGATGCCAGCCCTCCATTGTTCAAGTTCATATTTCAGCTGACTTGATGGAAATTCACACATTGTGAAAAAGGAAGGCCATTCTTTCAAGCTGGACACCAGCAGAGGACTTTGGCAACAAGAGTGAAGTTAGGGACAAACATCATTTCAAAAATGGCCCAGTGTTTAAAACAAACACACTTTCTAATCAGCTTAGGCTTGTGGGGAGGGCTCATGGGTGGTTATTTGCAATGCATCTTTTCCGACCTTTTGAAAATGGAGCTTGCTAGGAATAAAATAATTTCCTCTCCTCTGGATGTTACTAATATCTTGAAGTCAACAGGAACCAGGAGGTGAGATGGGAAGAGCAAGTGTTTTCTTCCCATCCCTTGAAAATATAAATAGGTTTTGGTGGCAATTGTTCGATCAGATGGTGCAAAAGGCCTCTAAGAAATCATGACAGATATAACATGAGTTTTTCAAAATATTAGAGTGTTTCTGACTGGCCAGTAGCTCTTTTGCCAGGCCAGAGCTTTGCTTAGGCAGAGCCTTCATGATGGCTTGGCTTTGCCTTTTTACTGATCAGCCTCAAAAGTGCTCCCAAACGAAGAACTATGCCATGCCCATAATGTAAAAGGCAATGTAAAACCAGGCCAGAGTCCACAAAGGAGAGATCCTTGGGATGGCTCTGGAGCCAAGGATATACTGGGGCTTTAACAGACACTGCTATGGCAGTTTTGAGTATTCTACAGAATTAGCAATACCAGGTAGAGTGGTGTGGGGTGAATTTTGGAGTGCAGGTATTCGTCATGACAGTCCCCATAGCCAAGAAGAGCCCAAATAGCTGTTTGTTGATCTATATCTGTCTCAGTGTATGGGCGTGCGCGCGCGCACACACACACACACACACACACACAGAGAGAGAGAGAGAGAGAATGACAGAGAAAGCACCACTATCATCTGTTGCTGGAAATATCCTCCTGACCAGCGAACAAGGCAAGTCTGATCTGAGGTACCTAGCAGAGGAAACCATTGTCCCTACTAATCCTACTAAAACTCCCTGTGCATCTTTGTTACACTGCATAGCTGCCCAGGTAGGATTGTAAGAGAAAATTCACAAACATGTATCAAAGAAAGCTCTTGGTGGGATCATTTTTTGCCCCCACTATTTAGTAATTTTAATTATAAGGATGAAAAAGCTCTTATACAAGGAAGCGGCAGAGTGTCTCCAAAATGTATGAAATTAAATAAGAATAACCAAACATGCATTGGCTTTAGTTAAGGCAGGAATACTCCTAAATTGGCATGCATTTTAGGAATAATTCATAGGCAAAGGACAAGTACTGTGCTGCAGTACGCTGCCTTCACACTTGCCCTCTATCTCCTTCTCAGTGAAGGACATACTGGTGTTTTCTATTTCTTCATAATCCAGAAGGGGAGGGGGCTCTTGCCAACCTCCCTCCTATTTCTAAAGGAAGTATCTGGCTATCAAACAGGAGAAAGGGTAGGCACAGCTTCAGGCTACAGCACCCTTGACCCACCACTGAAACCTACCTTGGGCTGCTCTTTTTGTATACCATCACTCTCATAAGCATTATACTATTGCGGCCCAGAGATGCTGTTTCTCCAAGGCATTGTAGGAATTCAGATGGCACTTTCCCAGAAACAGATTGCTCACTGGACCATTGGTGCCTCCACCCATTTGCCTTGCACTGCTGACAAGAGGACTCAGCGAGGTAGGAGAAGGTCACTTAGCTGAGCCCTTCTCAGAGCTGAGGTTGCCCGGAGGGAAAGAAGATGTAATCCATCATCCACCAGAGCTGGAGCTAGGCTGAATGGAAGCAAGTAGCCTATAGGGCTCCCCTCAGTCCAAATCCCTTAAAGGACCCTTTACAGCAGAATTCAGGTACATGCTGCTCTTCATAAAGCCTAGCCAACAGAGCCAATGAAGAAGGATCATAGGAATAATAGAGTAAAACACATGGAAGACCACCGGATTCCTAACTCCAATTCAAGCTACAAAGGTGTGGAAAGTATCCTGCAGGTAGCAACTGGCCCTAAGTTTTCATCTTCTCACACATATGGAAGTGCACATTGAAAGGATCATTTGAACTGTGATGGGAACTATCACTTTAAAGGATTGTGGGAAAGGGAAGCAAGAGTCCTAAATAACACTTTAGACAAACTTTCTCCAAGTCCTCTTACCCCCGCTCTCAATAGATCTCTTTAAAACAGCCTCCCCTTGTTTGGTGCCTCCAGGCATTTTGGATTTCAGCTTCCATCAGTCCTAGCTAGCATAGCCACATGTCAGGAATACTTGGAAATATAACTTCAAATGCCAGGATGGATGGATGGATGGATGGATGGGGATGTAGCAACTGCCCTCTGACCTTACAGTGGGGAGAGGAGCTGGCTTCAGAGAACATGAACCTGAGAGCATTTCTCTCTCTCTCTCTCTCTCTCTCTCTCTCTCTCTCTCTCTCTCTCT
>NW_025335438.1:3005741-3130320 GCF_004798865.1 Varanus komodoensis
AATGGTCAAAGTATCTCTAAAATGCTATTTAAAAGGACCATTAGTTTTGCATTTAACAGCATGATTCAGTGTGGTTGCATGTAATTCTCCATGCAATGGAGGATTATGGGCATCCCATTGGGGGTGGTGGGGAGAATGAAGGTAAATGTTGTCTCTGAGCTTGTCCTGTCCAATATCAGCTATCTATGTCTTTTGCCATGGCTTGTGAAAAGAAGAGGCTTAGATGCCACCAGGATGCAGCATATTCCAGTAGAACTTCACTTTACCTTTCTACCTTTCAGAATGCCCACCCAACTTGGGAAGGTTGGAATGTGGTTTTTTCCATATATTTCCAACATTGAGCTAGAATTCCAAAATTTCCTATGGCCATCATGACTCTGTCTAGTGGACACAGGACTGTATCCTAAAGAAATAAATAACTAGGCAGCTAAAACCAGAAGTGATTTTTTTAAAAAAAAATGCAGCATTGCTCATAAAAAATATTAGGCACCATGGCAAAATATTAGGCACCATGTCTAGGAAAGTCATTTCACAGTCAGGGGGCCAAAGCCCTTTATAGAAGCCCTTTTAATTAAAAAGAAAAAGACTTAGCTTAAATCACTGATCTGAAATTGAGTAGGTTTCCAACACAACAGCCCTGTTTGTATACAGTTGTAACTGAGTAGCCTGAAATGGCTAGGATGTTTTCCTTGATGTTATGCTTGCTTATCTAAAAACAGAAATATTGCAGCTGAAATCTGTATTTCAGAAGGTAATATTGTGTATATACATACAAAGTCCAGTAGTACTGAAATGGATGAGGATTTGTTTTTACCCTTTATCAGCTTCAATTGAGCCACATGATCACTCTAAGTCAGGCAGCCAGATTTTTGACCAACATTTCAAAGCCAGCAAAGAATCTTTTTAAAAGTTTAAACCAGACATGGATGTCATGATCACAGCAGTGCTTACATCTAATGACAAGTCAGTGTATTGGTGGCATTCATGGCAAATTAGAAAATGCTAAAAATGGGGAATGGGGCATGAAAAGCAGATGAAGAGAAATTCTGAAGCCAATCCTGGACTTTCAGAGCAGTATCATATATTAAAAGGGGACATGGGTACCACGTCCTACATGCTTCTTCAGGTTGGAGGCCTTGAACAGATGAAGCAACTTGCATAATCAGATTAGTACACTGGTCTCTCCAATTATGGACCGATGTTCCATGCTGGGATCCGAGAGCCCCAAGGCACATGTAGCTCAGGGATATATAAACCTTCGAGACACTTTGGAAGATCTTCACAGAAGTCCAGTTCCACATATTATGGTTCCCATTTCTGAGTTCTCCCAAATAGTAAGAAAGCTTTGTCAATCATGGAAATTAGTTTGTTGGAAATACCATCCTTAAACTCTGAACACTTACCCATCTCACTTGAGAATTTCTTTGGAAACATTTCAGTTTAAGATCTAACAGTGAAATACCATGAATGCTTTTCCCAGAAGTAAATTCCTCTCTGTTCAATTCCCTAATAAGTTTATTTCAGATTATAACCTAGGTGTTACATGCCAGCCACCTCCTCTCCTCAAATTACTTTCCTAACACCCTGGAGAGTAATTTTACCCTGGAAAGGAGGTTTCTAAATGTGCATTACCCCACAGAAACACTTTAAAAGGAAGAAAGTAAGTGTGTATATGCATGTGTCTGAGAGGGAGCTTTTGAAAGAAAGAAGTTGCAAGTGGGTTAAACACTTGCATCTGTTCCTTCCCAAGGCAACATCCTCCCCCCACCCCCACATACACCGTTTTTAAAAAATCTGCCAAGATTTCATTACAGAGATTCACATGGAAGGTTTAGTTAGGTAAATAATTGCATTAAAATATGCCCTCTCTCATCAAAAATGTTCATTCCCGTGTAGAAAATTCCATGCAAAGATTTTGTGTGCAGAAACGGGAAATGGGGTGCAAACAGGCTTTGTGTGTTTCTTCACAAATATGGTACATCTCTGGAGGTGAAATGCAATTTGAGTTCCATGAGCTCATAAATTTTGCATGGTATTTCTAAGCTGTGATCTTTGCTGCCCTGACTTATGTTAATCAGTGTGTTTGTTACCACACATCTTGAATATTGCATTTCTCTGGTGGCTGGCTTATCATCTTCTATAATTATTCCAAATTCCAATTAGTTCTGAACTCTTCTGCAGAGTTATTTATTTTCTTGTACCAATGAGAAGATACACCACTGTCTTTCTTCCCCATTGTCTCCTCAATAGAAAAATTACATTTGCATGCAATTGTCCCCGTGAGATTGTTATTCTTTTATAAAATTACATTTTAATGCATTTCTCCACACAAGATTTCATTTCCTAGTTCTCTTATCATCAAAATATCTAGCTTCATCAGGTATATCTTATCAGTGAATTAAGGGTTCCTCGGCAGAATAAATTTATGCTAAGAAACAATTGCACACTCATCGCATCCATAGCCATAAGTCACAGGCATTCTAACCTGAGCCCAACTAATTCCTCACAGGCCGAAACAGCTAAAGGCTGCCTGCCTACTCCAAACAACTTAATGATTAAGGCACAATTATATCAGGGAGCTCTTTCATGCCACATTGTACATTTCAGCAACTCCCATCTGCTTCTAGACTGATATGAACAAGTGCTATTATACTCTCACAATATCTGCATTATCTTGATACTTTAACTGCTCTGCATCAGCAAAAGATTTCACCATATCTACCTAGAACAAAAGACACATGTTCCATCCAAGGGTAAATCAGTGTGACACTGATTTAAGGCCACTAAAACAGGGTGTGGTCAAGGGCACAACTTGCATGCCTCAGGAGAGGCAAAACCCCAACACCCATTGTGTCTGCAAGCAAAAGCACCGAAATTTTGAGAGTATAATTCCATGCATGTTTGCCCTGGAATAATGGGGCTTTCTTTCAGGAAAAGATCCACAGACTGCTACCAAAATTGAGTATTTTGAATGAAGCACAGTTCATACTCAGCCATCCAATAATGAATTTTGTGTGGGTGAAGCCACAGCACATAAAACAATAAAAGGCTTTTTTTCTGCAGATGTTGCATACCATTACTGTCCATTCTGCAACTATTTCACTGCAATATGAAGCATCTAAAAACCTCTTTAAAACTAGCACAAACTAGCCTTTGCAAATGGAAGGCATACAGGAAGCAGAATGTAAAAGGACGAAAGTACAGGCAGGTATTTCTTGAGCACCTTGCAACAGAAAGATAAGGGATGAAGCCCAACTCCTTCCTCTGGGACTTTCTCAGAAAATTCCTACACCCCTCCCACATTTTTCATGCATGAGTTCTTTTTGGCTGTCCCTACCTCACAGGATTGTGGGAGGGATTGAAAAAATCAGGACAACCCTATCTAAAATGCACAACAGCAGGGAAGTCGATGCCTCTTGTATGATAGTAGGTAAGGTGCAATAACCACAAAGGTGCTGGTGCCATGACAGAAGAAGGTCCTGCTGGGTCACCGCAGTAAACTGACCAGCCAACCAACCATGATGCCACAAGCAAAATCTCTCCAGATGACCTTTATAATGTTGTTGCTACAGGATGCCCAAAGTGTATGACATTCCTCAGGAGTATTTCTGTTTCATTGATTTTTGCATCATTTAGCATGCTGCCCAGTCCAATGCAGTCATATCCCAAATTCAAATTTTCTATTATTTCTATTTTAGAATGTTTTTTCCCAGGGGTGTGAGGAATGAAACATAGAAAAAGAAGAGTCAGTAGGGGCCTCTTGGGTCATCTAGTCTGATCCCCGGCTCCAGCCAGCTTCACTCATGACATGCCTACCATGTGCATGTCCAGCCTATCCTTGAGCACCTGCCAGTGAAGAACATGACGCTGATGGGCACAAGAGAATAGTCTTTTCAAGTGTTGGTCTCCTCTCTTTGCCAAACTCCCTACCAAAGGAAAGGTTTGGCATCTTCTTTGTGTGTGTGTGCTTAAATAGTCTAGATCTGGATGTTAACATTAGCTTTTACAGATATGATTTTATTATTAAGAACTGTTAATCTTTTTGATAGGATTATATTATACTTTAAGTCAGTATATTAAAGTATGAATGAATCAATGGGGCTTATTACTGAATACACCTGTATGGGATAGCACTGACAGTCTTGAAATCCCTTTTAGAATCTTTGTATATATTTTCATGTTTCTCAGACCAATAGCTTATACTTCTCACAATTGTAACCCTTGTTGTGTGGCAAGCAGAAAACAAGCCAAACTACATTTTGCTTGCTTTCAGGAGCAGCCACTCTTATTGTGAGAGTAGCACATAAAACATCAAAATAAAGGATAATTCCCCTTTATTTTCATCATTAAGTCACTTCTGAAACCAAATGAATCTTCTTCTCCACTGCCTTCACAGTATAGGATCAAGCTATGATTTATAAATCTTTTAACCATTTAATCTAACAGCAACCTAGAAGAAGAGGCTTTAAATTTGAGCCCACATTTGCTCCCTTGAAAAGTGAGTGGTTTTATAGAAGTTGCACAGGTACTTAAGAGCTCTAATGCTTTTCTTTTTGTTACTATTCATTATGTTTTATTACGGTAGTAAAACTTAACAAAATGGTAAAATAAAGGTAACAGATATACTACCCCATATAACTGTGTCTTGTGCAGTGTTAATCAATAGACTCCTAGCATTGACTGATTGTGTAAATCAATTAGCACATATCATTTCAATTACCAATCAATATTCCTCAATGTTCTCTTCTAATAGAGCTTATTTGCTAAATTAAATATTAATATGCATTTCCCTATGCTTATAATGAACTAAAGTCAAAATAAATAGTTCCCACCATTTTGTATAGAAATTACTAGAGGTCTGTTTTCCTCTCTGTACATGCAGAATGAAATTGAATAGTAGAGATGGTTAAAAGCAGCATCTTCATGCCCATCTTGATCCAATGCATGTATAATTATGCTGTTGATGCCAGTGTATTGTGAGTTCCCAAAGATGTGTTTGTTAATGCATTAGCTTTTAATATTTTGATTTTATTTGGATATAATATATATAAAATATAGGTCAATATGCTTGACCTATGGTTTGGAGTACTCCTCCTATTTTGTTCTCACGCCTATGTTTGCTCAGAATGTTCCTTTCAAGAATCTGTTGTTTTCATTCTGATCAATATTTTTCCAGAGAAAGATTTTCATTGATGGAGTCATGAAATGCAGTATTTAAAGCCTGCACAGAATAATTAACCCAATAGTTAAAAAAAATATTGGTGATGTTAGTGGGCTCATGCTGGTGTGGCACATTTCTCCCACCCATCACGACAGGGTTTCTGAAAAGATAAAAATGCAGCAAATCAAATTCCGTCTCACTTTCCTTTAAGCAGATCCTTCGAAAGTCAAGTTGGCAGCAAGCATGCTACATATTTAGATTAAAGAGTCCGTCCTTTCTTCTTCGTGCAGGTAACTGTCAGTCAGAGAGTTTGTGGGGTATGATCATTCCATCTGTGCTGTTCAGATTGTCAGCTACATTGTTTTGCACAGTGTGAGGTGGGTTGTGAAAAACAACCAGGGAGGATGATTTTAAGTAATTGCTCTGACTTCAACTGATTACGATGGTAACAACAGTATGTCAGTTATACTTAAAGTACCAGCACTGGCCTATGGTGTACATTTTTAATTGAGGGCTGAGAGGAGAAGTAGGAAAAGGAAATGAGGGTGGAGGGAAAAGCCTTTTTTCTTCTTCTTTTACATTTGGTATGGATTGATTGTTTATAATGCTGGATATTTTCTTTCCGAACCTACTAATGATGCCAAAAAAGCAAATTCAAGATGTTTCAGTGATTTTTAAAAATTGTATTTTGTGATAATCACAACTAATATATTTAACTATTGTTCTTAATTTGGTATATATCTAAAAACCAAAGTAAAGAAAAAAGAAGAGAAAAAGCAACTCCAAAAAACATTCTCAGTACCAGTTGTTGAATCCCAATTCCCAAGAGCTTGTAATTAGGAATTACTCGAATGCCCTAAATGACTGTATGCAAAGAACCTTCTCACACAGTCGAGCACTTAATAAAGTGAGAAGTACAGCACCATTTCACACAAATGTATTTGAGAGAGGCTGCTTTTGAAAAAGAGTTTGCTGAATATTGATCAGATGTGATATCAGGTTGATATTAAAAAGTGTCTTTGCACACTTGGGATTGGCTTGCTTCTGTTATTTACACTGAAACCAGTGTGACACATTTACGGAACATTTTAATAGCCTGTGTGTCTTGAGGTGAACCAGTTACAAGGTTATGTTTTTCATTTTATGCATTAAAGTACAACTTAATAAAGACTCACTTTAAAAAACCAAGCCTGATAAATGTGATTTTAAGTAAGTCGGACTGAATCTGTTTCCACTGGAGGAGAGATATTTATTGTACCAAAACAGTAAATCAAAATGCTAGGAGGAAGGGGGTTGTGTGCAGTCAACCAATACTTTGAAGGGATCTTTTCATGTTTAGGTTATCATTCTCATGTTTATCTGACAGCTAGTATACCTTCAGATAATTTGCTCTTATTGTCAAAGATAATATACTAATGTAGAATTTCATTGATGCTGGGTAGAATAGGAAACCTTAGGTGCAATTTTCATGGACAATTGTGAGGGATTTTTGTTTATCTGTTTAATGCTGCAGATCTTTCTGTTCATCAGTGAAAATGACTGAGACTGAAGGTATGGGGCACAGATGGATATAGAGGTCTAAGCTTGGTGCATACAAAGGTGTGCTCATATGGATTCTATCAGATACACTCACATTGGCTGTTTTCCAGTCCTGTTATTTATTTATTTATTTATTTATTTATGTATTTTACTCCTGACTTTGCATTGCCAGGAGCTTTCAGATAGACAGTGCTTTTATGAAATCAAACTTGAACGATTAACTTCAGTGCTTTTGTTTAAGCTGTTTGTTTCCTGTTGCATTTTGGAATGGCACTCTAGTTCTGATATAAAATAGATCGATACTAAAATAAAATACCATTTGCAGCTACTAATGGGCAACATGAGAATATTATTTCTGACACAGTACAAAAAATCTACACTCTTATTTATACTGTATCTACCAAGAGAATGGGGAAAAATATCAGAGAGCTGACATAGTTGTTCGTTCTTTTAAGAATCTTTAATATCCAACATAATATCAACTGGTCTTAGACCTTGAATAACATTTGATTTTCAGGTTCTGCAGAAATGACAACAGTGCTTTTGTGCCCAGTATTAATCAACAGTTTGTTGGTCTGGAAATGAGCTATATGCCCATACTCTTCTTTTATCCCCTCATGTACCTGGCTTCTGGGAAGGTTTTCTATCCCAAAGATTTTCTTCCCCTAACATACTAGAATCATGTGAATCCCTGACTGCCTCCAAAAGAATGGATATGGGATGGAGCCCTTTGAGCAATATCTGATCCCAGTATAATAAAATATTCTACAATAAAAATTCTTTATTTGAAATAGGAATACATAAAAGAGCTTCTAATTATTCATAGAAAAACACAGGTAAGCTTATTCTTACCCAAATGCCCAGTGTTTGTGTGATCTCTTTTTCTTACACAAAAATGCATGCAAATATTCTGAGTGAATTAAAACATTTCCCAGCTTTCACAACTGTTGTGTCCATTCTTTAAATGGAGGCATGTTTCCCCATTGACTATTATATGTATTTTTAAACATCTGCAGTTTTTTAAACTTTTCTTTATTTATTTAAAACATTTATATGCCGTCCTTTACGACAACGTCTCACAGCAGCTTACAGCATTAAAATCGAATAAGAATCAAAACAGTCCATAGACAACAACAATAAATAGGGATGAGAAATAATTAGTAAAAGTACAAACAGATAAATTAGATAAAAGAAGCAACTATTACCTTTTAACATCAACAGTTCTTAAAATAGCATTTGAATAAAAAGATTTTCACCTGGTACCAAAAATAATATAAACTTGGTGCCAGGCGAAACTCTCTGCCTTTTTTTTTTTGTGACACAGCTTATGTTGCCCACTTGGAAATGTGCAGGCTGAAGGTATCATTCTTTTACAGGAACCGTGGATCACTTCCGGTAAGAAAGAAACTGCAATGAATTCCTCAGCTGTTTTGATTCTAGGATGCCTAGTTAATGCACCACAGGCTTCCCAAGCTGGTACCGCCAAATGGGTTGGGTTGTGGCTCCTGCCATTCTGAGCCAGTATGGCCTCCTGCTGTTGCCCCCAAGAAACTAGCATTTAGAGACAAACTGTCTCCAATCCTCAAGGTATTACATAGGCAAGAGGACAAGGAGCCAATGGTTACTTATAGATACTGGTGTGCCTGAAAGGTGAATGTTAAAAGGCAGCAGTGGGTTCAGTTGTTAAATTGATCCAGCCAGCATCTGCTAATGCAGTGGGTCTTTCTCCTCTTCTCCATCATGCAGCTGCCATATTGCCAGAAATCGGTATTTCCCAGCCCCTCAGTGCCTATTCTGAGGGTGCACATGGAGAACCCTCTTTTCTCACATCTTCTGGAACAGCAACTTGAATCAGCAGGAGGCTACTGGATGCAACAGCATTCCATATACTAATTTATATAGGATAATGCCATTGCAGGATCCATAGCAAATCAGTAACTTCTGGACAATCATAGAAATATTCTAATGCCAGAATATGCTTAGAATGGCATTTTAAAGTGCAAAACCATATAATGATGTGCATTTTGTTTGTGTGTTTTTGTTTTTCAGTAAAACTACAACAAATCCTTCTTCTCCTCTCCGCCTTTTGAAAAGCACCAAGGTGCAGATAAATTGTATTAACTATGTCATATACAGTGTGTATATATGTATATGTGTCTCTGTGTGGAAAATGAATTTCACTCTATGGAGGAATCATAACACTAGAAGGAAACCTGCATATAGTGGTTACATGTTAAATTCCCAGAAACCAGTGTATTTTACCATTTTTGTTCTGTTACCTATTTAATAATGCATCTATGCATATGGCACCCCTATTATTAATAGGAAATGTACATTTCAACCTGTCAAGTTTCCTTAACCCTACTTTTGCAAGTATTTTTTATGTAATAAATACAGGGGGGGAAAAAGCAAAGGCATTTCCTAGGGCACAGGCTGCCAGACACCCAGCATTTATCTTATCTCAGTTGATGACTTTCCTTTTATCCTGAAATGATTTGACAATGACTCTATGATTTCCTGTACAAATTACCCTTTGAAAGTGGCAGTGGCGCTTGGCAGCGATCTTCACTTAATTACTGAGTGGATTATTAGCATACGGCTTTTTTTCACCCCTTCATTTCTTTATATCTCCTAGATTGCACTGACAGTTCCCTTTCATTGCGAGCTTTAACTCACTGAATACTAAACACTCTGCAGATTGCAATGGAGAAGGACCCAGTCTCTCTAGTTCCCCCTTTCCAATCTCTTCTTCCCAACCCTCCTTGATGAAGAGTAATTCATAGGTGAGGAATCAATCGTGAGTCTGGGAAGTACATTTGTGTGCTTCCCATATTTTAGGCTGCCCAGAAATGAACATTTTAAGTGTTTTCACTTCTGTATGCATATTGAGGCTCAGGTAGCTCAGGATGAACCTTTTCATCCCAATTCTTTTTAAATTGCCTACGTTCCTGCTACTCCTTTCACTTATTATGCTCTCTCTCTTATCTGTCTGTGAGCAGAATCAGTTTCATCTCCAGAATGATCTTCACTCCAACCCCTCCCCACACTTGTCTGAAGAGGCAGTGGGTGCTGCTGTTAGGCTGAACTCTCTATCATACTTAAATGGTTATTTATTGTTTAGCACCATGAGATAAATGGGAATGATAAATCACAGAGTTTGCATCTTTTTTTTCCTCTTTGCAAACCCTGCATGAGCATAACTGCTCCCAAATTGGACATTGCTATACTTTGCATGATACATATTCTAAAAAGGGCTTTCAACATGTACAGAAAAAGAGAGTGTGGGAGCACATAACTCACCCAAGCAAGAAGGGGAGAGAGATGGAAATTGAACATGATACCCAAAGATTGTTTTTGTACAGTGCAGTATAGTCAGTATTCGGCATGTCACCTACTTGAAGCTCAAAAAAAAGTATGGATGAATTTCAGATTTTCACAGTTTCTCATTTTTCCAGTGTTAGTTCAGTTCATTCAGAACACTTTTTCTAGTCTTAATTTTGGATTATCCCAAATTCTCAAATTCTCTGTCTCTCAATTTCCACACACATGCGCATGCGCACATGCACGCGCGCACACACACACAGTTTAAACAAAAACAAAAACTTGACATGAATATTTGAACACATTTTGGGTGCATTGCTCCTACTGTATACCTTTTTTGATGGTGGAGGGCAATAATACACACATTTTTCCAAGCAATTGTAATGATGCAATTGGAACATTACATTTTAGCATTTTTATGTGCACATTTCCTTGCTATATGCATTTTTATGCATTTGTTGTGTCAACAATTCTGTTGTAAGACTCAGAAAAATGCAAACTGAGAGGATAACTTAGATTTTATTTCATGCATTGGGTTAAAAGCACAAAATTAAGTGGGCTTACATTTCATTGTAAAATGGACAAATTTTGCCCTTATCCCTAGTCAAGGGGATCCCTTTCTTTGCATTGCTGCATTTCACTTAGTGAGTAGTATGTGCCTTTAAGTCAGTCTGTCCCAACCAAGTGCCCTCCAGATGTCCTACTTGTAATATGATAATTTTCCTGACAAAAGGAAACCTAGCACATTGCCATGCAGCTCTTCTAAGTAAGTCATAGTACATACTTACTTAGTTTAGTATATACTTCCTGGGAGATGCGGAATATAGTGCATACATCAAATGGCAATGAACTAGGTTCATAATCTTTATTATTACATTGAGATGTGTGTTGTGACTCCTTCTGGTAGATGTTTCAGGAGGTGACCAACTTCCCTGGTTTTTAAGTTTAAAATAATGGCTTCTTTATGAGTAAATTAAAACCTAGATTTTCAGGTATGAGAAAGGAGTTGTGTCATTTGGCAGGTAGTATCAATTGCATTTGTTATGTCAAGCGATGGATCTCTAAAGGTAATAAGCAATTCAATAACTCTCTCTCTCTCTCTCTCTTGCAGATCTTAGTCTTAAATATGATGAATGTATTCTGAATAGTACCCCATATTTGTATCTACATTCAATGCAGCATCAGTTATTCAATAATCATGAATATCAGTTATGAAGTTATGGTTATGAGGAACAATGAATGTATGGCCCAAGATATTATGGGGGATGTACATTCCAATTGGCACTATACATCCAAATATTTTTTCCAAATTCAAGGCACACATCTGAATAAGAAGCTATTCAGACACAGAAACCTCATAAATGACACATTCTAAACCAACACTACCTGGAAAGTTCCAAAATGCCAGTGCATGTATTGGGCTACAATGTACGTAATCCTAGGTTTAAAAAATAATCATCATCATCATGCTCAAGAACTGTAGGTTTCAGTAGAATTCATCAGTCACAACAAACTTGTCCTGTTAATTTCAATAGGAGGTATAAATGTCTTCTTTCAACTGGGAATACGTTTTCTCCATTCACATCTGAATTTAAGGGGCCTTCCTTTTTGTTGTTTCACATTATTATGAATCACTCTAAAAAGCATTTTTAAAATCCACTTTCTAATTGTGAGTTGTGTTCACAATGGTCAGCCAATGAAGTTGAATGTAACACCAGTTCTAAAGGTGTGCCATTGAACCAGAGCATCCATGGTTCAAAATATAAAATCCTTCATTCTTGAGCAACCCAGCCCTTCCTCAAACAGCAATTTCTAAAAGCATAACAGTTGAATAAAATTAGATGGTTTGGGATTTTAAATTCCATTTTCTATCAACTATTCATGCAAATAAAAAAAAACTTGTTCATTGTCGGGTTCGTATAATTATCTCTGTGTCAACCCCTTGGCAAGGAATTCAAGGAAGTCTTTCTAGCTGAGTGGTTAATAAGCAGTATCTTATATAAGTCTGCCAGTAGCATTGTTGCAGTTCTTAAACAGCAGATTAATAACACAACACAGATGTGCTCACAGGATTTTGTTCCTGGTTGGGATCAAAAAAATGACCATGTGGGCAGTTGAGCCACAGCCTAGTTATGATCTATTTCCCCCACATCACTTTGGCTGAGGATTTTTCTGCAAATTAACAAGCATTGTCTTCCCTTAAGTCCTTGAAATGTACATATCATGAAACAGATCCTGTGCAAGCTGTGAAAAATTGCCTTTAATATCATCTTCTTTAATATTCACTTTTTCTTGGCCAAATTTTACCACTAACTATTGTAACTTTTGTTTTCTGTTTCCTCCATGGATTGTCCCTTTTATGTCATGGTATCACACTGTTTCAAAGCCAGCCATGGATGAGAAAGCAAGTGAAGGCAGCTGAGATTACTTTAAGTGAATAAGCAAACATTTTACAAGGAGTGCCAAAAAGTGTTGAAGAAGAAAAGCATTAAACATGAGGTCCTTGTTAAAGGTGCATCACATTTATTCATCAACAATTGATTATTTCCTCGTGTTTCTATGCTGTTGCTTTGTGGAATATGAAAGGCAGTTCTTAACAATTACAGCCAGAGCAAGGGCTGAGCAGGGAACTACTCATTCTTGCTGGTGAATGTTTTTTGCAATGCCAAAAAACTATTCCCTTTTCTGGCAATGCTAAATATCTTCATATACAGCTTCCCACACCAACAACCCACAGTGATCAGCTTAGGGCATGCTTTCAGAAGAACAAAGAGGTCAGCATGTACACAGGGACATGAGACGTTCTTTCTTTCTTTCTTTCTTTCTTTCTTTCTTTCTTTCTTTCTTTCTTTAAGTCCATTTTCTTTTTGAGACAAACATCAACTTAATTCACATTTTTAACTGATTTGTGGATTAGAGCAAAATTATTATTTGGGTTACAGATTTTTCAAAAATTTGTAATGCTCTTTTCTGCTTAAAGATCGCATTTAAATTTGTAAAGTTACATACATACATATATACATACATGTTAGAGGAAATTTCATATGAAAAAGCAAATTATAATTAGACCATTTAAAAAGAAAATCAGACTGAGATGTACACAGGACTACAACTGATTATATGGAACTACGGCATGAACCAGAAATAGACTAATGCACCCCTACCTTACTGCAGTACCATGAGGTTCCTCAGGAGGGGATAAATGTCATGAGGTTACATGGGAAAGGGGAGTAGGGAAGTCCACTTTCAACAGTGCAGTTGTTCCAGTGTAAATCAGGATCCACACTAAAGTTATCAAGTCCCAAAAGCTAAAAGTTTGGAGTGGTGTACCTGATAGATAGGATCACAAACTTATTCCATCATACTCAGAGAGTCTAGAGTTGTTAATGAAATAAAACAAAGCACTCACAAAGCTGCTTAAACTAGCTTTCAAGATTTAGTTGGTTGATGCAATTATTTAATTCATTGCTCTATTGCCAAATAGCCAAAGAACTTTGGACGGTTTTCAAAATAAAATGTAAAACCCTAAAATACAATAACATAATAAGATATAATATTGAAACATTAAGCTTGTAGCAGAATAAAACCAGACTGAAGCCCAGCAGAAGTGAATACAAAGATCTAAGGTCATACAAACACATTTTGTTAAGCTGAAAGAGTGATAAGCCTGCAAACACAAAGGGATCCATCTGACACACAGAGCACCACAGCATAGGCCCCAGGGCAGCTCACTACAACTAGGGTGTTTCCAGCTAAAAGACTCCCTCTTTAGTAGTCACCTGCAGCTGCTCATTTTGCAGAAACATCTGGAGGGATTTCTGAAGTTGTTTTAATGATCCAGCCAGGAAATTTTCGTTTCATTTATGCATGCTCAGAAGCATTTAGAAAATAAAAAAAATCAAAAATTAGAATTCAAATTCGGATACTTTATGTTTCTGTGATATCTCATACAATGAGCTGAATTCAAAATTATGGCATGATCCTATGGAATTTATAAAGAAAAAGTCCTACACCTAACATTCTCTACCCAGCATGGCGGAATGGAGAAGGTAGGTGGTCCAAGGACTTCTTTTTCTAAACACATACAAGATTGTTCCCTTAGTGGAGATAATAATTAACTTAAATCGCACTGGTTTTAATGAGTTTGCTGTAAGTATGACTAAGTCTGGATTCAACCCCATGATACCATAATACTATTTTGCGACTGGCTAAGATGAGACTGAACAAATAAACAATGAAGTTGGTTAGGAAAAAATCATGTTATTATTTGAAAGTATGTAAACAAATGAATACTCTTGTTGCTCCTTTACTAAACTGTGGCATGTAAACCACATACTGAATAAGACAGAAAGCTGTAGTAGACAGGATAGTGAAATTTGAAACCAGTAATACTAGTGTTGTGAAAAGATCTAAAATTCAGCCAGTTCCTTCCACTAAGGAAAACATATTCAGCTAAAGTACCACATAGAATAAGCACATATATAGGGAACTATCCTTAGTTTCTTGTTCCAAGATCGTATGTTTGACAGTATGCTTGACAACTGTAACAAATGCAGGTGCAGGGACCCAACTGGCAGCAGCATCTCATGCTGTGCACCCAAGACCAAAAAATAACACTCATTATAGGTCTTACCATGTTTCTGGGCATGTAGCGGCGGGGTTCCAGTTTCAAGACTATCATCAACCTCTCTTGTCTTCTCAAGGTCATGGCCTGGATAAAGCATTAGGGCTTCTACTGATAACAATATTTTGAAGATTGGTATTGTTTTTCCTTTGTAGGGAAACACAACACAAGGCAATGGGTGTTACTTTTGTTCAGTGATAATAATCCTCAGAATTGCATCGATACCTGTGTGACACTGTGCAGGGTCAGAAGTTCAGGAGCAGATGATGTCAATAACTTATAAGTATTCTACAAACTTTAAGGAGTTTTACATGGCTGAAGGGAAACCATTTGTGAATTCAGTGAGTACATGGAGGTTTCTTCTGCAAGATATCTTCGATTCAAGTGGGCAACAAAGGTTTTAAGGTGTGCAATGTGATGAATCTTCGCTACTTAATGGTTGCTTTTTTGCGCATGTACTTATTGAATGGGCAAATATTACATTACGAGCTAATCGCATCTGTATTTTGAAATGAGTTTAGTGCAATCACATGCTCACGTGAATAAAATTGGAAAGAAATCTCAGAATTAATAAGTCAATAAAGGAAAAATATGGAAAACGCTCAAAGAACATCTGTAATGTTTTTATTACACCACCAATTTGTTTTCCTCAATCATCCATTGGGTTTAGTGATCAGCCCCCTTGGCCAATTCAAGGGGAATTCTAACATCTGATGACCCACCTTTACCCCAATGCCAGGACATAATATCACCACCACAGCAGTGGGTGGGATGTTTTGTAATAGCCAGCCATTTTGGAAGATTTACATCTTTACTAACTATGGCTAGTATATTTGTATTGAACTAGGCAGAGGTATATTTGCTCCTAAGGAATATTCATATGTGCTCTGAAATTCATATTTCAGTAGGCTGAGGAGAGTCTTCCAACTCCAAGCAGTGCCCTACCTTAGACAGAGGCTACTTCACTATTTATATAAATAATTTTATATCTACTAGGGATGTACAAAAACAAAGAAATCTCTCTCATTTGATCTCAATGGATTGCCTGCTCACTCCTGATCTGATTATAAGAAACAGGCCAAGTGGAGTGAAGGGTGTTCTTTCTCTAAGATGGACTATGATCTGAACACATCTTTTTAACTGTTTAAAAATATTGCACAAATAAATGCCTGAAAACAATGTGGCTCTACCATGATAGATTAGGAATCAGGTGATTTCCATAAAAGCATAATTTGCACAGATCAGATGATTTTGCTCAAATCAAACTAGAGCCACAAAGCTTTCAGTTGTTAACTTGAGCAAATGTCATTACTGGTTAAAAACATTTGCAAATTGCAATGATTCCCACAAATGGCTCAATCTGCGCCACAGCGAGTTGGCACTGCAAAAGTGTAAGCTACTTGGGTTAAGCTTCCAAGTATTGCTAGGGCTGGGAAAACCTATGTTCCTGAGCATACCCAGGCACCTAGACACAGCCTCAATTGGGCAAAAAGAGAGTAGTTAACAAGAACATCCTGAATGTTTCTTTTGTGCATGTTGTCTGGATGTATAGGAATTAATCTCAATGTTAGGGTGATCAAGCTTCAGGTTAAGGTTACAATACTAAAATAAGAACATCCAGCTTCTTTAGCTTGATAGTTTTCCTGTTCCCATCCAATCCAGTGATCAGAAGCAAACTGAATCAGAATTTTGTTTCGTTTGTTTTGTTTCATTTTTTGCATACTTCCACTTCTAGGGTGAACCATGATTTGCACACTTCCTATTTCATGGTTCCATTGGCACACCATGTGCTTAGCATGCAGAAGGGTTGGCAAGGGATGGGCTGATGGGCTGCAGTGGAGGAGAGACAAGCGTACAGTCAAGGAAGCACACAGACCCAGTGGTGGTTGGCAGGTCCAGTGTCCGGTTCCAAAGAACACAGGTTGCAGAACAGGAACAGACATCCATCTGAGAATGCGGAGAGCCGCCACCTAGCAGAGTAAAGCCGCTCTGTGCAAAATGATACAATGGCATGCCTTGACTAAGACATGGTTGCACAGTTTTCATAATAATCCCAAATAAGGTGGCTATGCATTCTGCTTTATGGGAGAAGTACTTTGGAGCCACTCTCTGTGTCATTGTTGGGCAAAGTGTGCCCTGTCACTTACACTTGGACATAGCCACCTCCTTCAGAGTAGCCCCCACTTTCTCTGCCACATCACTGGTAGAGAAAAGTACAGGGGGGTGTGAAGGTTTGTTGCTGGATTTCAGCAACAAATTGCCTCCTCACTTCAGAGCAGACAAATTTAGCTTGAGAATCAGCTACTATTTGTCCGTTCTGAGCCCTCATAGAGCAGCTTGCAAAGATAAGTAGCGTGACAGTCCCTGCTGCCATCTGGCTTAACATCTAAAAAGAAGGAAGGCACAACACACAAGGAAGAAGGAACAGGGAATGTAAGTATCCCCTGTAAGCCCAAGTGTTTGTTTTACAACATATTTCAGTGTATAAAGTGCTTTTACAATAGCTTTTCTCATTTATCCTCAGCACAAGTGAGTGAGGTAGAGTATGTGAAGAGATGATAAACTTCATGGAGAGCCCAATGAATCCAGGTTTTAGCACAGTCGGGTTCAATAAATTTTAATAGATGAAACTGCAGTGCATGCTTTACTTTCCTACAGAAATTACTGGACCTTAAAGTATTTAACTTTGACTGAATCATGTCCTAAGTAAATAAGTGCACATTTGACATTAGCAAAATCAAAGTAAATGAAAAGTGAATTTGAAGTTATGAAGCCAATGTTTTTCTTGACCTTTTATTTATTTTATTCATTTACCAGAAGGAGAGGGAAATCCAGACTGCTTAAAGATTTGACAGCTCCACACAATATACAGTAACTGAAAGTTCCATGAATGATGGTGCAGTTCTGCAAAACCCATCTGCAGTTTTACCCTAAAACAATGTCATTAGGGCAGGAAATTCCCTTTACCTAATAACCACAAAGCAATCTTCACCCAGATGGCAAACCTAACATGGTGTGCCTCTAACAACTGAAGTCTCCCTGGGCCCTGACTTCCCAAGAAAAGTATCTCAAGATATATTGTGTGGTTATACAAGAAGAACTAAAATCCCTTTATGTCTGGGTTTTGCACTTGTCCACATTCCAAACTAGAACTGGATAATTCAAAAAAGATGGAAAAATTAGAAGATAGTCACAAACATTGGCTACCTTCATCATGTAGCTTTTGTAGTAGGCTCTCTGGGCAGTTGGGCATCTGGTATTTTGTTTTTGGGGAAGAATCCTCCATTTGTCCCATTAAAGGATGTTCTCCCAATGCATACAGCAGAGCAGTGATGTCCCACAAGACTGCAGCAGGGAGGAAAGGGTTCATTCTGATTCCAGGCCTGCGGAAATCCTCATCATAATCAGTTTTCCCTATCCCAACCTTTCCAAAGCTCATACAATTCACAGTTTTAAAAACTTTCACTCTAAATGTAAAAGCACATCTAATATCCTTGTTCTGGATTTGATGGATTTTTACTCTGATCAAATGAGTCATTTCTTAAGTTTTTAAATGCAATGCTCCTAATAGTAAATAACACATTTTGTTTAGTCAAGAGGACAGATATCTTCGTTAAAATAAATTTGCGGTCCCTGATCAATAATCATACTCAACTAACCAACTTAAAATACCAAATGACTCATCTTTGTTTTACCTACTATAGACTATCACACTTCTAGTTATTATATCAATAACCACTAGATGAAATATCTCAATGTAACTTAAAGATATGTAGCAGAGTAACCATAAGCCACATATCTTAAAAGATGCACTGGCTGGGATCCAACTCAGGCAGCAAGTTCCACTTGCCTGAGGGAGCGGTTGCTTTGTGAATATGTTCCTTGAGCAGCTGGGGGCACTTCTTTTCATCCTCCATGGCAAAATATTTTTTAAACTGAGGGTCCTTCAAAACCACCTT
Source organism: Varanus komodoensis (assembly GCF_004798865.1). NCBI lineage: Eukaryota > Metazoa > Chordata > Lepidosauria > Squamata > Varanidae > Varanus > Varanus komodoensis. The sequence goes on from NW_025335438.1 coordinate 3,024,346, forward strand.
GTGACATGTCATGGAAGTCAGCTCTTCAGGATGCTGAAAGTAAAACAGTGCTGCCTTAAGTTGAGGCATTGCCATTTCGTTTCCTTTCTCCTATTCACCATCCTTTGCACCATCTTTTAAAATTTGCATTTGTTTTACTCTGGGTAACATACAGCACAATGGTATGCATGCTTACTTGCAAATCAATCCCACTATATTCAGAGCAGTTTATGCCTGAGTAAGTGCAGCCAGAGCCTTCCTTACCAACTTTCTGTTTCCTATTTCACAAGCAGAGGCTGAGAAACCCATTATTTGCTCAAGGAGGCTGATTCTGCCTGCTCACTTCATGCTTGCTCCTGGTAGGGGCGCTTCATGGGAGGCGCGTCTAGCAGCAGGTGATTTACCCTTAGACAGTCATCAGGTGCCAATCTACCTATTTCTATTTCCCTCAGTATCTCTTTCCTCTAGGTTTATGTTCCATCTATCTCAAAATCAGAGAGTTTTTTAAAGTTTATGTGAAAACTCATACTACTTTTTTGCATTTCCCCAATGCATGCAGTTTTCATGAATTTGTAACCATTTGTTTATGCGTCATCCTAATATAATTAATTTCTGAACAATATTTTCACTAAAACATACAGATTTTTCTATGACTTTATTTTCATTGGCGAACATTGCAAAATTCAAAGGTGAGACTTTTGAAGGATAACAGAGTTTCATGTCATATGTTAATTAAAAAGTGCAAAATTGAGGAAGTATACATTAAAATGGAAACTGAATGCATTTCTCCCCCATTGCTAATAATCACTGCTACCAGCAAACAAAGCCGCAGAACTAAACTAACAAGGCTCTTTAGTGAACTAAGCTCTCTTGGGCTAAAACACCTTCATCGTGGATGGAACAACACCTTCTGGACTATAGCCAGACTGGAAGCAGAAATGTTAAACCAGTATTTGATGCCATTTGGGACAGAAATAAGTGTGGCAGAAAAGAAGAAGAGATTCATCAGAAACCCACATAGGCTGCCCTGACGAATGATGCTAAATAATGATTTTTTTTAAGTGTGTGTTGTCAAGTTTAACTGAACATTATCCTTCCAGAAAAAAGGTTAAGGTGACCTCTTGCCTGAATAGATGAAACTCCACAGCCGTCTGCTCCCTGAGCAGATTTTTGCCATGAAGCTCAGCCAGCAATAAAATGCAGCTAATCCTAGAGACTGTTGGTACATCTCAAAGGGGTTAAAAGAAGGTTGTTATCTGGCAGTACCACCTAATCCTGGCATCAGAACAGCCTGGAAGAAGTAGAGGAACAAAAACTCCTCCCCTAATTTTATGAATCCCTTTTTAAAAAAAAAAAAATGGATGGATTCTTAGTTTGGACTTCATTTGGAAAACTTGGCATTATAAACTTTGAGCTGCTGAAAATGTCAAGCTCTGTATAAAATAGCTGCTAAAGTCATTGCAGCAGCCAGCATCTGTAAAACTGTTCCACATTTCTCTTCTATGTGTTTGTAGACCTGAAAGATTCTTATAGAATTATACCCTGGTCAAAGTCTTTGGGCCATGCACTTTCAAAGTCAAGGCTACTAAGGAAGTATGTTGTCTCTGTCTGTCTGTCTCTCTCTCTCTCTCTCTCTCTCTCGTGTGTGTGTGTGTGTGTGTGTGTGTGTGTGTTCCTGGGTAGACATACAGGTACTGTAAACCTGATCTCCTGGCTCAGTCAATGATCATGACAGATGGAAATGTCATAGAATCTGCAGTAATGGGTGATTGTAGCAAGGAAAGCAGGACTTGCATGGCTATTCTTTGGTAGAGAATGACATAGGAATGAACCAGTTACAGCATGTAAGAATAACCTGATGAGAAAACTGAACTTCCAACAAATACCACAGATGTATTCCAGATGTTTCTGTAGATAAAGTTCTAAAGCAAAATGTTTGAGAAAGGGCTCCAGTTATTGCAGGAAGGAGTGTTAATACAAATGATAAGGCTGAACTACTGATTTCTCTCAATTGCAGGAAAGTCATGCCTGTAGTTCAGCCTCCTAAAATCTGTAGCTAAGGAAGTCATCACAAAAAACCATTATGTTCCCACACCCTAGCTTAGTATGGGAGAAGCATTTAGACAGTGAGGAACAGACTGGATCCAACAAAGTCTCCAAGAAGAACAGTGCTGTTCTATTTCAAAATTAGACAAGGGCAGGGATTAGACAAAATGTATTCCTTAGCAGGAAGAGTGGTGTAACTCCACTTATGGCTTTTCTTGAATTTCAGAATTTTAGCTTTCAGTTGATGCTAATAGTTTATGGCTTTAAAACTAGGGATCTGCCCTTGGTTCTGCAGTGTTGGAATGAATGGGATCAAACAGTCAAACAGATCATACACTCAATGGAATGTTCCCCGTTCTTCCACTAACTTGTTGCCTTTGCATATATACCTGACTTTTGCAAGATATATTGCACGGGTGGACAAGCAGGACAGTGAAGTTTTATGGGACTGACCTGATAATGTACTAGTGGGGCTGCACATGTTCCCAGCTACATTTTTCACTTTGCATGGAAGACATCAGTTGACTGTTTTAATCCACAACTGATAGGCCTAAGGGAATTCAGTGTCCACTGAAGTGATCTTAAATAAGAGTGTGGTGGGGAAACTACACCTGAGGTAGGAAATGGGTTTACTGCTGATGATTTAGAAACATGCTTCCTTCTAAAAGTGGACACAGTTGTACACTGAAATGTTGTTAGGGCAAAGAAGAATTGTTCCCTGCATTGCTCATACTATTCTGATGCTTTCCCATCCAAAGCAAATCTTGCATTCACAGATGATAAAAGCTGGCAAGAGAGTTTGAAGGTTTCACATTTTAAGAAAAATTACACTAAATCAGTGCCACATAGATAAAGATACCAACCTGTCATAGGAAGATTCAAAGCAATTATGAACTCCCTACAGATCTGAGTGGGCTCATTATTCATGGAAATACCTGGTATAAATACCACAGACCAGCCATTCCAGGCAGGTTGTTAGAATTTAATTGCCCTAACATCATGGCAGTTTCAAGAGGTGGGGCAAAATGATTAATTTGTGAATGTGCATCCAATGTATCTATTTGTTTTGTTGTCAGTATACATTTTGCACAGCACTTGGTATGAAACTTGACCTTGTATTGTTAATGAGAAAAAATGTACATTGAGTTCAGCAAGGTCCAAGATTTTATTTTTGTCAGGAAATTATCTGCCACAGTTAAATAGCAGTTAAATAGAAACGTTGCTATTAAGTGTGTGTGTGTGTGTGTGCACGCACGTGCATATGCCCATACATGTAAACATGTAATTGTGGCACTTACAAAGCAAACCTAACCATGTTTAATCTTATGTCCCACAGAAGTCAATGGGATTTACTCTAGCATGTGTGTTCCAAATTGTGTAGTTATATTGAAAATCTTGTTAAAATTTATGAAGGCTAAATGTCTGGATTCAGATTAATTGAGAAATAGATCAATAGGGATGAGAAGGAAATGCTGATGGTGGAAGATCGAGGAGGATGAGATGTACCTGTTCTTAATGGAGCAATGAGAATGCAGCAGGCTCAAAGGAGACTAAGGTGGTAGGCAAGCATGGCCAGGACCATGCTTTCTAGGTTCTGCTAGTATTATTTATTTATTTATTTGGGATTCTTGGATGCCGCCCCCTTCGCATAAGCCTCGGGGCGGCTTCCAACAAATAAATAACAATACAAATATATAAAACCTGGAGACATCCAGGCAATGAATTAAAACCAATAAATAAATTAACAATTAATTAAAATAACATTTAAATAAAAAGGTCTTGGCCTGGCGCCAAAAAACAAATAACGACGGCGCCAGGCAGACCTCTCTGGGGAGTGCATTCCATAAGTGGGGCGCCACCACAGAGAAAGCCCTCCTCCGGGTACTCACCCTCCTAATATCTTTCACGGAGGGTTCCCGGAGAAGGGCCTCTGCCACTGATCTTAGGGGGCAGGAGGGCAAGTATGGACGCAGGCGCTCCTTTAGATAACCAGGTCCCAAGCCATTGAGGGCTTTATAGGTAATGACCAGCACCAGTGTTCAGCACCAGTATGCCAGTATTCTCTTTTTCTGGCCAGCAGATAATGTTCTAGTCCAGAGGTGGAAAATAGGCAACTCTCTAGAATTGCCTCAGATGAAGGGATCTGCGATCTGACAACATCCTGACTCCTGTTTTAGCCACTGCCATTCCTATGAAAGCCATATTTAGTTATGTGGCTGCTCCCATGTAGGGCTAAACTGGATGGGTGCACCAGCCCCCACTTCCCTATTTTCTCAGTTTCTGATTAGACCATCATGCATTAGACCTTCATGCTGAAGATATGATGGGGAGGAGGGGTACATAAGAGTTCTTAGGATTTTCAACCCTGGCAAGCCAAAAGTTCAGCTGTACATGCTTTTGCATAGAATTGTACCTTTAATGCTGCAATTTAAGATTTTGAGTGTTGCACAAATATTCTCATAGCTATCTTGATAATCTGGTGTTTCTCCCTAACCCTAATTTTACTACTTTATATTTCTAAAAGTTCTCTTATATGGCTGAGATACAATCATGCTATAGATCAAGCCATACCTACACATCCCTGTACAAAACACACTTAATGGGAATATAGAAATCACCCAGAGACTTCTCATTTGCCATAATACCCTGGTAAATTGCCTGAATACTAGCCTGTGTATGCATTCCCCAGCAATGGCATGAGGATTGGGATGAACCCTACCAGAATCCTTCCTTCTAAGCATTGTCAGGTCATCTCCTGTGCTCAGCCTGGGGTTCCAAACTGAGTGGAAGTTTGTGGATATTTGCAGACCCCAGGTTGCTGCACTTGATGTGGGAGAATGGTGCCGTTAGTGGCTGTGCAGAGTTCCTTTCCTGGTGAGCATCTTGCAACCAGCTCCTTCAGTGTTGGGTAGTGACTGCACCTGAAGTAGGAGAGGGATGCTGCTTCTGCAACACATGGTGCTTGATTCCTGGTGATGCCCCAGTACCACTGGGCTTCCTCACCAGAAATGTGGACTCAGGGCTGCTGCTTGGAAGCTCAGTCCAGGGAAACGGATGGATTCCCATCTCTGAACAGATTTTGCACACATATCTAGGTGGCAGGATAACAGGACTCTACTTAGCCCTATGGGCATCCTCTAGCGGCAGATGCTGAACCTACAGGGAGCCCATATTTTTAGGAAAGGACTTTTTGCAAAATGGATACAGATTTCTAGGGGTCAATGAAGACATCCAGAAGATAAAACTGGTATGAGAGAAATTAGCAGTTGCAATGATAGTGAACTTGGGGAATTATATTCCATAAGAAGAAAGCACTCACAAGGCCCAATCAAGGGGTTATGGCAGTCATTCCATAAGGAAGAGTTGCACTGTGACTATGTCCAAAGCAGAAATAACTTGAAAAGCCTAGCAACTAGGTTTTCTTTTCATTTTTACCCTACAGTAGATTCAGGGCTACCAATCTAGATTGTAAAAGTATTCCCTACCCCCACACAAGTATTCCAATCTAGATCCCTGCACCTGAGAAGAACATTGATGATGATGATGATGATGATGATGATGATGATGATGGTAGAAACACATTTAAAGTAAACACATTTGGCTCCAAATGAGCCATCTTTGTTTTCTGGTTCTGATGTCCATCTTTTTGCAAGCAGTAAATAGCAAGGTGTCCTCTCCTGATACTCTTGATCCAGGCTATCAAAGTGGTTTGGAGAAGCTGCTACACTTTGGTGTCCTCTGCTGGCAACTAAGGAACTGGTAGGAACTGCCTTGCCTGAAGTGGTGCTGAAGGACAGTCATGAAAAAAAGTAACAGCTGTCCCTTCCAAGGGTTAATGCATCCTGTGGTGACCAGCAGGCTAAGCAGTGACAGAGGGTCATTGTTCTTCTCTGCCTGCTGATCATAACAGTTGAAAGTGAAGGTGGCCTGATGAGCCTGCAGATAAAATATGCCAACATTTGTCATTTAAATGTGACAAAAGGAACAAAGGAAAGGGAATGTTCTAGAGGGGAAGGGGAAGGGGAAGGGGAAGGGGAAGGAGGGAACCAGAGAAGTATGCTTCATTTTGTATTAAAAGCAGCTGACAACTTATCCCTGCTTGCTTCTTTAATAAATATATTGATTTGGAAACAAGTTGACCTGAGTGTCTTGCTTCGCTTGGAAGATGGACTGCTCATGCACCATCTTGCTTGCCAAAGAAGTTAACTGAGTTGTTAAGGAGTTTAAAGGCAGCTCTGGAAAAGGAGTCTCTTCTCTTCTATATATACATGCATAGGCATGTATTTTGGCATGTGCGGGACAGTTAGAGAAGTGGTGGTGGTAATGCCCCTGAGGAATGTCAATAGTCTTCAGCCTGTCCTACCTAGAAAGGTAAAGGTGTTGATGCATTAATACAGTTAGCTACATGTTGCAAGATGTTAAATGCTACTATAGTTGCCATACTATTCAGCAAGTGAAAAAGATGCTCCTGCGGAGCCCACAGAGCTTCCAAGCTTGCAAAGGCAGATGAATCTACAGAACGCTCCCAGCTGCATCCCACTCACCCTAAGGCTGCATGATAGGATAAGCTGCTCCCTTGAGGACCGAGCAGGATTTTTTTTCCTACATCAACTTATGGTGGTGGTGGTGGTTTTTCATGTTCTGCTCACATTGTTTGTCATTACACTTCCTACGCTCCTAGGCTTTATTATTAGGTTTGATATAACTTTAGAGTATGTGAAACATGAGGGAATTAAAAAGAAGTGTCCAAAATTAATGTTCAATCCCCATCATCAGCACTTCCACAACAAATAAGACTGTAAGTAGGTGAGTCCTTACAAGCCCATTGCAAGACATTCAATTATTTGCTGAAGGTTTAACCGGTTTATCAGGCTAGGCAATTTTATCTACCCTGTTTTGAAGAAATACAGAACATTGAAACAGCGAAAGGTTCCTGATAGGCAAAGGTTAAATAAATGCTAAAACTGGTTAACAAAGTCTAAAAAAGCAATATGATAATGAGAAATCTAAACCTATGATTATTTGATAAAAGATTTAAAATGTTTTGACACACCAAGAAATTGTAATGTACATTAAGGGACAAATCTACTTTATCATCAATATTTTCAACATTATAGATTTTTTTAATAACATATGCCAAGCCAAGATAATGTTCCGTTCTATAAACAAGCTTGAATTATTAATATTAAAAGATCTTAAAGGATGTTAATAAATTTGATGAAAACTAAATCATTGTGTGTGGAGGCGAGCAGGAGTGGAGGAGGCAGTATATGATAAAATAGAAAGAGAAATATCAAAAATGTCTGGAACTCTCAATGGGGTTGTAGATCTTTATTTTTCCACAGAAAATTGCTATAAGATCACATTATGATGTTATTTATTGACACAGAGACAACAAAAGATCTATAGAACGTACAAGATGAAGTACTGGTAATACTTCAGAACAAAGGAGACTTTGGAGTTTATAACTAAGTCTGATGATTCTGAAATTTTGGGAAATAGTCTCTAAAGTAATATAGCATTGGCTCATCAATTTAAGAGTCTAGAGTTCAGACCAGACTGAACCCATCGCAGGACTATGCTGTACTACCAGCTGTATGTTCTGCTGGACTCAGGAAATAATTTACTCTTAGCTAGGCATGCATAAATTAATCAATTTTAGTTTTTCTCAGTTCTTTACTCTTCAAATATAAAGTTCATTTCATCTCAAACTTTGAAGATTTTTCCAATCTTGAGTTTGCTTCACCCTGAACTTTGAGAAATAAAATAGTTTATATTCACATCAAAATCCATGCACATTTTGTACATATGCACAAGCTGTGTGCAGACTGACTGCTTTATAATGTGCTCCAGACTTTTCCCAAGGATTGATGTCAGACTGACTGATCTGTAGTTCTCAGGTTCTTCTTCTTTTTTCTTTCCTGAAGAAAGGGACAACATTAGCCCTTCTCCAGTCATCTGGCACTTCCTCTGTCCTGCATGATTTCTGAAAGATAATAGACGGTGGTTCTGAGAGTTCTTCTGCCAGCTCCTTTATGACTCTAGGGTGGCGTTCTTTGGGCCCTGGAGATTTGAACTCATTCAACCGAATTAGATTATTTTGACCATTTGTATATCAATCTTGAGCTGCCATTCTGCTCCTTCAGCTGGTACTTTCCCTTTATCCAAAATGTGTAAAAGTGCGAGTAAATAAATGAGGAACAAGTGACCTGCATGGAAGTGGGAGGACCAGCCTCACACAGGACCTGCAGAGCAGAGCCTGCAGCAGCCGTGGAAGCACTGGTGGTGGAGAGAGACCAGAGGATGCCGGCACTACCTCAGACCAGCGCTAGCTGCATTGTGTGCAAAGCTGGCTTGGCCCATGTGGTGCACCATGAACGGAAGATCTTAGCAATCTTAGGCAGCCAAATTACTCTGCATTAGTGCTGTTGACTTCCTGGTTAATTGCACCAATGCCATACAAAATTAATAAATAAATCAGGAAGGTCATAGACCTTCCTTTGGGAGAAGAATGAACCAATGTAGAAACTCAGCAGTTCTGCCTTTTCTTTGTCATCTGTTATCATTTTGCCATTTGCTAGGAATCTCTTGGTGGGGCTATGTTTTGCAGAATTTGTTTCCCAAGAGATATCAGAGAAATTGAAGTCTCCCAGAATGTTGACATTGCGCCTCCTTGAAACACTGGCAATTTGCTTTTCCAAAAGTTTCATCTTCTTCTTCACCTTGACTGGGAGGTCAGTGATAGACTCCAACCACTGTGTTCCTTTTATCCCTTGCTCCATTTATATTAATCCAGATGCTCTCAACAGGGCTACAAAGCTTATCCTGCTGTATTCCTGTGCAGACGTAAGTGTGACTCTGTCTCCTTCTCTGTTCTTTCTGTTCTTCGTGAACAGGTTATATCCTTCAATTGTTGAATTCCAGTCATGGGAGTCATCCCACCAAGTTTCAGTTATACTTATCAGGTTGTATTAATCCTCCTTTATTAAGAGTTCAGGTCTGCGCTGTTTGTTTCCCATACTCCAAGCATTAGTATATAGACGCTGAAGACTACATGCTTTATACTCTAGCTTTCTTCCTACATTTTTGGAAGACTAATATTGGTCACTGTTAAAGTTGTTATGCTGCATAAGCCTTTGTCTGTTGTTACACCCAGGTGTATATCTCCCTTTCCTGTAAGATTCAGTTTAAAGATGCCCTGATAAACTTCTTCATTCTATGGAAGAAGGAAGGAAGAAAACAAAGTGGGGGGGGGGATAAATTAAGAGGGAAAACAGAGGAAAAAGTGTTGGGAACCTCCCTTTTGTCCCCCCTGCCAAACTCCACCACCAAACTCCTGTTTGCTCTTTCTGTTTGCTCACTCTGGTCACTCACTCCTTGGGAGCTTTCATCCCAGAGTCCCTAAACCAGTAGTGGCAGCTTTCCCTTATCTGCTCAGCTAGGAATCAGGAACCAGAATGAATTCCGCCACCCACTCAACTGCTGTTAGTAATCAGGCCACTCCCTTTCAGCTGCAGCTCTCAGCTGCAGCCTCTTGGAAGAGTCTCTTGCTGGGCTACTCCAAATCTCTCACCCCTTTGCCACTGCCTTGGTCTCTTCTTTCACTGCAACTCTACAACCAAACTCTTTTTGTTCTTCCTGACCATTTGCTCTGGTCCCTGAGAACTTGGCTGTTTGTAGTCCAGAGTCCCTAGATCAGCTGGGGCATATTTTTCTGATCTGCTTAGCTAGGAGTCAGGAACTAGATCTGCATCTTCATCCATGAATGTTCCATTGGATTCAGGCAGTTACTGACTTTGTCTGTTTAACCTGTCATGCCCTTTTAAAAGTTTCATAAATCAAATAACATGACTTATCATTACCCATAAATGGTTCTTCTATATGGATGCATTTTTATTACAGTCAAGGTGACAGAATGTAAGGCATTAATGGGATAGCATGACTACTATATTATATATTTTAATTCCAAAAAGATATAGTTTGGATCTGTGAGGAAAGGTTTTTTCCCCCTCAGTTGCCAGTACCTCCATGATCTCTGTCTCTTTATTCTTAGAGTGTTTTGGAGATACATTTTCCAAATCAGCCCAGCAGGGAATAAGGTATGAAATGCCATTAACATCAAGAGAAAATGCATGTGCAGCTCCTTAGTGATATCGGTCTTGGCTGTGTCAAAACCATGCAATGTTATTGACCTAGTTGAATGTCTTTCACTCGGCGTCTGAAACTTACCCAATTTCCTGCAGGAAAAGTGTCTGTGTACTTTTAGTCTAGTTTATTCATTAATGTTTCAATCGTTTCTACCACAAAGGGAAAGACACAAGAAAGTGAAAATGTAACTTTTTTTCACAGCAGGGATCCTTCATAATGAAAACCTGGCAAGTACACCTGAGGAGAGCAGTAAAGCTTCTGCAATTTACATATGAGGGTTATACAGCTTTTCTTCCTCACCAAAAAAAAAAAAAAAAAAAAAAAAAAAAAATTTTAAAATTGCAAAAAAAAAGAAAAAGTTGAAATGTCAATCATATTCAAGTCAAGGTTGCCATGAGGACATCAGTGTTGTGCCTTGGGATTATGAAACAGTGAGGGTACAAAATACTTCATTTATTCTTATTTTTAACCTTTATCTATCTATGTATGACTCTTAAAATAGATATACTGGTAAAACCTATAGCATATCAATTTATCTATAAGACATATGCAAGTCTACTCAGACATAAATACTATTGAGTTCAATTACAGTTATGCTCAGGTAAGTGGATTTAGGGTTGTAGCCCTAGTATGGTGTGCGAGATCAAAATTGTCATGGGCCTTGGGCAGGTGTATCAAGGGCAAACTTGCCAATATGAAAGGTAAGTAACCATTTCTTAGGATATGAAATTTTTAATATAGTAAGCAGGAGATGTGTAGACAGACAGACAGATGTGGTTAGATATAAACAGTTTATAGATAGGGAAAGAGATGAGGAATTATTTTTATTTGATTTGATCAGGATTCATTCAATTTTTACCTCCTAGAATAGAATCTGAAGTCAAAGCCCCTACCTTTCTGAGCTTGTGATATTTGAGGCAAAAAGAGTGTTTGACAGCATGTACACATTTGAAAGCTGGAGGAGACTCCTAAGAGTCCCTTGGACCGCAAGGCAATCAAACCGGTCAGTCCTAGAGGAGATCAACCCTGACTGATCTTTAGAAGGCCAGATCCTGAAGATGAAACTCAAATACTTTGGCCACCTAAAGAGAAGGAAGGACTTCCTGGAGAAGAGTCTAAAGCTGGGAAGAACAGAAGGCAAAAGAAGAAGGGGACGGCAGAGGATGAGGTGGCTGGATGGGGTCACTGAAGCAGTTGGTGTGAGCATGGGTGGACTCTGGGAGATGGTGGAGGACAGGAAGGCCTGGAGGAATGTTGTCCATGGGGTTGCGATGGGTCGGACACAACTTCATGACTAACAACAACAACAACACATTTGAAAAATGTGCATGGAATATGCATTGAAAAATGCATCCTATTGTAAAAAAAAAATGCACAAAATGGTTAAATTAGAGGAAGACTAAATAGGGAGGACCAGAGATCTCTTCAAGAAAATTGGAGATATGAAGGGAACATTTCATGCAAAGATGGGCATGATAAAGGACCAAAATGGCAGGGACCTAACAGAGGCAGAAGAGATTAAGAAGAGGTGGCAAGATTACACAGAAGAACTATGCAAGAAAGAGCTTAACGTCCCTGATAACCACGATGGGGTGGTCACTGACCTCAAGCCAGACATCCTGGAATGTGAAGTAAAATGGGCCTTAGAAAGTCTGAGCAACAACAAAGCTAGTGGAGGTGACAGTATTCCAGCTGAGCTATTCAAAATCTTAAAAGACAATGCAGTAAAAGTGCTACACTCAATAGGCCAGAAAATCTGGAAAACTCAACAGTGGCTGCAGGATTGGAAAAGGTCAGTTTACATTCCGATCCCAAAGAAAGGCAATGCCAAGGAATGTTCAAACTGCCGCACCATTGCACTCATTTCACATGCTAGCAAAGTTATGCTCAAAATCCTACAAGCTAGACTCTAGCAGTATGTGGACCAAGAACTACCAGAAGTACAGGCAGGATTTCGAAGAGGGAGAGGAACTAGAGATCAAATTGCCAACATACGCTGAATCATGGAGAAAGCTAGGGAGTTCCAGAAAAACACCTACTTCTGCTTCATTGACTATGCTAAAGCCTTTGATTGTGTGGATCACAACAAATGGTGGCAAGTTCTTAAAGAGATGGGAGTACCAGACCATCTTATTTGTCTCTTGAGAAACCTATATGCGGGTCAAGAAGCAACAGTGAGAACTGGACATGGAACCACTGATTGGTTCAATATTGAGAAAGGTGTTCGGCAAGGCTGTATACTGTTGCCCTGCCTATTTAACTTATAGGCAGAGCACATCATGAGAAAGGCAGAGCTAGATGAATCACCAATTGGAATTAAGATTGCTGGGAGAAATATCAACAACCTCAGATATGCAGATGATACTACTCTAATGGCAGAAAGTTAAGATGAACTAAAGAGCCTCTTGATGCGGGTGAAGGAGGAGAGTGCAAAAGTTGGCTCGAAACTCAACATTAAGAAAACTAAGATCATGGCATCTGGTCCTCTCACTTCCTGGAAATGGAGGTAGTGACAGATTTTATTTTCCTGGACTCCAAGATCACCGCAGACGGTGACTGCAGCCAAGAAATTAAAAGACATTTGCTGCTGGGGAGGACAGCTATGGCAAATCTAGACAGCATACTAAAAAGCAGAGACATCACCCTGCCAACAAAAGTGCGTATAGTCAAGGCTATGGTTTTCCCAGTTGCAATGTATGGCTGTGAAAGTTGGACCATAAAGAAGGCTGAACACCAAAAGACTGAGGCCTTTGAATTGTGGTGCTGGAGGAGACTCCTGCAAGTCCCCTGGACCGCAAGGTGATCAAACCGGTCAGTCCTAGAGGAGATCAACCCTGACTGATCTTTAGAAGGCCAGATACTGAAGATGAAACTCAAATACTTTGGCCACCTAATGAGAAGGAAAGACTCCCTGAAGAAGATCCTAATGCTGGGAACAATAGATGGCAAAAGAAGAAGGGGATGGCAGAGGATGAGGTGGCTAGATGGAGTCACTGAAGCAGTTGTTGTGAACTTGAGTGGATTCCGGGGGATGGTGGAGAACAGGAAGGCCTGGAGGAATGTTGTCCATGGGGTCGCGATGGGTCGGACACGACTCCGCAACTAACAACAACAACAAATGTATATATTTAAAAATGTGTACAATGGAGCCATACATTCTGAAAAATGAAAGAAAAGGCTCTCCTCCTTTGGCCTTGCCTTTCCTTGTCCTTGCTGTTGCTGCTTGTTTCCTTCCCCTCCCTAGGTATGAGACCACTGATGAGAACAAAGGCCAGTTCCCTGTCTCCCCATATATTGCTCACGTGATGCTTCCTCTTAGCTAGATCTTCCCCCATCTCCTGCTGTTTTGCACAGGTCTCTTCCTTCTTTCCTTCTGGTTATAAAACCAGAAGATAATCCTTTGAAGTGCATTTCTTTTATCAAAACTTCACAGATCACAGAATAGGTTGAACTCCAAATAGCCTTCTACCAAAGTTGAGGGAGACACAACTATTATGTAAACAGTTGAATCCACACTGGGAACTTCTACTCTGTCCCTCCATTTAAGTAAAGCTTCTGGCTCCACCCTCAGGATGGCTCTTGCTGCTTGAGGGCAAGATGGAGGTAATGCTGAAAACCCTTTAACTGAGCAGTTTGTTACTCCCATGTCCCCCTTACTGGGTCAAGTACTGAGTCTCAAATCTGCTCCCCCTCCCTTCTTTCATCCTTCTGTAAGCCCTTCTTCCCCTTCCATAGCAGGCCCATTCTCATGGTCTGCTGAGAAACTTCACTACATAAACTTGAACTACAAAGTTCTCACTCACCCCATCCCTGTTCCTCCACTTCCACCTCAGGATCCGCCAAATGTATATGAACAGTCTGTAATGAGCAAGAGGTGGGCCCACTCTCTACACCTATCTCCTGTATGGGTTTAACAACATAGCAGACAATTTCCCCTGGATATTCTTCCTGTGATTATTCTGCCTATTGTTTTTGTAGTAGATTGCATATTTGAGTACCTCACTGTTCTTTTCCCCACTGTTAACATTCTTATCCTTCCCACAGTACTTAATACTTTTGGTTAAAAATCCCTTATAAGTTATTCAGGTATGTATGTGTATTTCTCTGTACAAGTAAATAAGGAGTCATGAGAAGATGGTGTATCACATATAGGCTCCTTTTTCTGATGTTCTGCTGAATGAACAGATGTTGGATGGTGGGTGTCACAGGACTCCAAAATTAGTCCCTTTTGATTGGGTTGAATACATAATTTTAAAATATTTCTAATTTGAAAGTAAAAGAACTCTTTTTTGTTTAAGATGCGCAGATGTTGGGTGTGGGACTGCTGTCATGATCCTATTCTACTTTCCATAAATATTGGGAATGTTCTTGTGGCAGGAAGACGAGATAGTCCAGGTGAGACTAGTAAGACTACAGACCAGAATCCCACTGATCCTGAAAGGCGGGTGATCCAGAGGGGCAGTTATTTGTCAATGCCCGCTCTACAGATTATCTTTACTACTACCAAGCTATACCTCCAAACTCATATTTACTCCCTTCCTCACCCCCCTTCCCTCTCCAGCTGAGTGGTCTAGATAGGACATCTCACACCAGCCACAGTACTAAGCATCACACACTTCCAATGGTTTACTTATTTGATGACCTAAAACTGGTTCCAGGACATTTAGCTAAATGAGATAGCATTTTCTTCATTCCAATTGTGCATGTCACATTTGTTTCACTTAATGCACTATTTTGGCTAGGATCTGGAGCTGCAGGGAGAGCTGGTCTTTCTTCCTTGGAGGAGGAACAGATGGCGAGAGCAAGTTGAATATCAAATAAGTCTAGGTATAGAAAGTGAGTTTTCTCCAAGAGCTAAATGCAGAGGACATTTAAAGTGAGGCAGAGGTGAACAAAACAGACAGTTGGAATCAGAATTAATCCAAATACAATATTGCACATAACAAGTATTTAAACCTTCACGATGATAAAGAGAATCCTGTCTTCAAAATAAGAAAGTGATGTACATTTTAAGATTTGCTTTGGTATTCGAGTTTCAGCAGGACAAAAGCAAAGGGAAGAGGAGATGATGCAATGCTTGCCATATGGCTTTGTACAGTTCCTTGCTCCCCAGTCTCTGTTTTAGAAGGGAAACCTGTATTTCCATTTGGCCACAGAATAATTCATATGTCTCTCATACTGCTTCTGGGCAGAGTTAATATAATCAGATTCACTGAGAATCTTGACTTGGATTACACTTGATTCATGACCTCAGAGGGCAGGGTCAGTATCTCAGTCAGTAAAATAAGTTAACACAACCCACAGTTTAATCAGCATAATTGCATTTCCCATTAGGGTAATCGCTCCCATTGTAACAGTGCCTAATTCAACCTGCCGCAATCTGGTGCCATCCAGATGCATTGGACTGCAGTTACCATGATTCCCAGCCAGCCTTGTTTGATTTGCAATTTTCTCCAAATTGCATACTATACATTTTCTTCCTTATTTTGTAGGGAACATCAAATAAAATGATCAATGTTCAGTCCTTGGAGATAGTCCATTAATGAGTGAAAGAAACACACTGTTTCATGCACACACACAAACATGCGGGATGAGGAAGGGAGAGAGCGAGATCCTGTTCTTTAATGCCTACAGTATTCCTAACAAACAAACACATTTCAAATGGGTACCCCTCGACAGAAAGGCAGGATATACATATAACAGACACATTTTCAACAATATTATTATCTATTTTTCATGCTATGTTTATGGTAGAATAGAAACGATAAGAAAACTTGGAACTGATCTCCTATTTCTATATGGTAAGGAGATGGACACTCATTTGCACATGTAGACATTTATATTCTTCCTGTTGCATCACAGATGGCTTTCAATTTGTCTGGCTGAAGGTTGTCCTTTAATTGGTATTCAAGAGGAGTGGTTGACTGTATGCTCTCTAATCCTTGCAACACATGGTAATTTTTTCATTTTCCTCCATGCTCCACCTGTGCCATGGTCCAGTGGAAGGCTGAAAATCCTATCAGGGGAACACAGTCCTGATATAAGCCCATTTCCCTGGCTCCAGTCCATCACATGTGTTCTCAGGCAGCAGAGTGCCAAGCCAGCTGCAGCCAAAGGATCATGTGATCAGATGACGGATGGCTTCATATCAGGTGTTTAAACTGATGAGCTGCCCCATCTGGTCCATGATTTGGGGAGTCTGGCTGGTTTGATGAATTAGAAAGTGACAATGCCAATCAGCATGACCCTGCAGCTTGTCTGCTGCCAGCACAGTAGCCACAATCAAGGATAGCCCACCAATTTCACTTTTGCTGTCCTGCATCCCCCTTGGGAGATCAGGCTACATGTCATTAAATTATCCCTAAATTATTATATATAAATATATGTATTTAAATTTATGTGTGCATGTATTTATATATACAAATAATCTTTGAAATTTCATAAAACAACACACACTATTCCCCTTTTGATTGAAAGAATACAGTTTTATACCTCTTTTTTTCCCCTTTTTCTTTTGGAAGAATGATAATCCTTCCTGTTGGGGTGATCAACAAATACAAGAGATTTCTTTTAGTACAAAAGAACTAAATTAATGGGTGAAGACTAAAGTAATCAATCAATAAGAGTAATATTCTTCTCCCGCTCTTTTAGGCTTCTTGAAATCAGAGTGTACAGAAAGTAGGTGTCCAGATATTTTGGGCTTCAGATCCCAGCATTGGCCATGATGGGAATTGAAGTCCATTGACATTGGCCATGCTGACCAAAATAAGTCCAAAACAAACTGAATTGGTTTCACTAGAGAAAAAACATCATTCAACCAAATCTGGCCTTGCGCAGATAAGAACATAATGCCATGTACTCTCTGACAAACCAGGGCCAATCCCAGATTTTCGTTTTTCAGGGACTTGCAGAAGATACCAGCAAATCGCCAGCAGAAAGCCCAACAGGAGAATCCTGGATGCAGAGAATTCCACTGGTGGAAGTGCCCTTCTCACCCCCTCCACTCCAACTAGCAGGTGCAATGGTTAGTATTGCACTGAATATCCTGTACAATGGAGATTGTCATTTTAGCCCAAATATCTACCAGCTGGTAGAGATTAGGGGACCTTTCCCAGCCTAGGACCCTCCAAGTGTTTTGGACTTCAACTCCCATCAAACCCTAGCATGGCCAATGCTGAACATCAGGAATGGTGAACGTTGTAGTGCAAAACATCATGAGAACATTAAGTTGAAGAAGGCAGCGTGAAGAGCAGGTATATCCACCACTACCACCACCTGGCATAAAGTTCTCACCCACACTGTGCTAGCCCCCTCTAGAAGATCTGTAAGTTTGGGCTGCCCTGCTGACTGAGAAATCACTGGAAACCCAAAGAAGGGTAGTGGAGTATGGATTAATCCACCAATTAATCCACATTCAGACTGTCCATTCTAAGGACATACCTACTTTGAATACTCAAAATTACAGCTGCTCAAAGTTCTGTGTAAATTAATCCCATCTTGTTCAGTTCTGGGTCAGGCAAAACATGATCTCAGCAACAGCTGCCCCCCTCCACTTTCTTCCATGCTTGTAACTCAAAGCCCAGTTGCAGTACACTTCCACGAATAAACAAAACTTCCACAAGCAGCCCAGTGGCAGCTTGTCAGGCATGGAGTTATATGCTTCTGGATCAGGCAGACTTTGTGCTCGGTAGGATGAACTCTTATGAAGGGAAACTATGGAGAAATATTGCTTCACATAACATAGAGGAGCATCACAGTGCATGCAAAAGGGGCCTTGGCCAACAGCAACAATAGCACCTCATGACACAAGTGGAATCCACTCTGCAATTCCTTCTGCTTTGAAACATTGAGGTATGTATAAAGGATTTTAAAAACAAAGAGAGAATGGAGGGACAACAAGGACAATGAGACTGTTGTGTATCCTAGCAAGACAAGGACTGTTCTCCTTGCCTATACAACCCAGTGTTGAACCTTGGGGCCAGTCTCCAGGTCCCGCAAGCTGTCGCCCATCACGATAACCATCTAGAAAGCCATAGGATATTAGGACAGTAGGAGGCAGTTCCTGTAGTTGTGATAGTGCTACAATTTAAATGAGTTTAAAATGCAAAAGTGCCTTCCAAAGTATATTTTCTTTCAGACATGGCCAGCATGCAGAAGTAGTTTTAAAACATGGAATGCTGATCGTAGGTCTTCGTGATTGAAAGAATGCATGAGACCATCTAAAGGGGGCACACAAGACCAGGGTTGACAGTTACCTTACTGCATCACTGACATATTTCCATAGAGATGCATCATGCCTTTAACACAGACTACTTCCTGAGGCCAGTTTCATGTCCTTACAGTTTCTCTTATAACATATTCTTGTTTATAACTCAGATTATCAGTTTATTTGCTACATCAGCCACTTCCCACTGCTGCCTTGCTCTGAGCCAAAGTGCAAGCAGATCTACCCACCCACTTACCTCTCCCAGCTCAATGCACATGTGGCCATGACTTACACACACTGGAGGACTCGCCTCCCTGCTGCAGCCAGGCACAGAGGTCTTCAGCATGGGCACTTGTACCAGGGATGGAAGAAGCTTGTCTGCCAGGAAGTTTGCCAAGGGAGCATGTGTGGATATCGGCCTGTGGATATTTCCTGGCTATTGTGGATGTGTTTGTCCCACAGCTGTGGCAGTGGCAGGTGGATAGTTGAGCTTGTTGACAGTTCCAAGGAATGTCAGGGACAAGGTAGGGATGAAACAGAGGGCAGGAGATAGAGCAGGAAACACAAGCTTTTCAGAGTGAGTGTCCAGTTGGTGATTCCCACATGCACCCTGCTTTCTTCTCTTGTGTATACAAGTTTCTCAAGAGGAAAGCACTGGCTGCATGAGCAGGTCACATGCTAGGCAGTTTCCAGGTGCTCCCCAAGCGACCTGCTTTATCCAGATGGAACACCAGGTGAAGGAGGTATAGCACCTCTGTTACTGAAATTCAGAAGCTGCAGGTGGGCATCCAAAGGCAGTGCATGGAAAAGGACAAAAAAGGGAGCACAGTGCAGCCAGTGAAAGTATCGGCGGCTGCAAGCCAGCAGTGGCTAAGCAGACCTGGAGAACAATGACTGCAGGCAGGAATGGCTGTTGCAGCTGTGGCCACTCTTTGCGCAGAACTCTATAGAAGAAGGATTGACACCACAGAAGAGTGGTTTCTAGGTTCACATACAAAAACAAACCATGGTGAAGTGGGAAAAACATAGGGTAGGCTTGTTTTTCTGTGTGGTTCAGGCATGCTTCATCATGGTTGCTAGGTTCATACATAATGAACCTAACAGCCTGTCGGATGACTTGCATGCCACCACAATTTCCACCATGCCTTTTTGTCATGTCTGAACCCAGACAATGACTCAAATGACCACCTTCACCCAAATCTACATTCTTGAATGCTAAGCTCAGCAAGAGTGGCTCTTCCCATTTGCCCAAATGGGTGAGAGAGTACCTTTTCTGCAGTGGCTCCATACCTCTGGCATAAGTTGACAACAAGGGCCTTCTGCAACCCAATATTGCAGACTTTTAAGAAGTCTCCAAAAAGCTTTAATCTAGCCTTTCCCTTTTATATTTTACTAGTCTGGTTTGTGGCTGCAATTGTCTTTTATTTTATGCTGGTGTATGGTGTTTTTTAGAATGTTTGTTGCAACTGATGTTTTCACTTCATTTCTTTCTTTTTCATACCACATCATTTTTGAGTATGTGTTTTAATGTTGGATGCTGTCTTGGGAAGCATCCTGCTTTGAAAATATTATAATTATTTTTTACTCTGAAAAATGAAGTAAAATCCCTGCTTCCCCCTTCTCCCAATGCACATATCCAAATCTACTTGCATTTTTAGCCATTTGATTGAGCCCCTTACCTTCCATGCATACAATGAAATAATGGGAGGTGAGGTTATCTATGTACCTGCAGTGCAAGGGTTCACTTCCAAAGGGTTCACTCTTCCACTTCTGCAAGAATCTTGACCAATCTCTGAACTGCCTCCTGCCCATCCTCCAGCATATATTTTAACCCTGTAGAATATTAATTCCTTGTACTGTGACCAAAATTTCTACTTTAACCCATGATGGTTAGAGTGTTGGTCTGGAAACCTGGGAAATGCAATTTCTAATACCCACTTGGCCTTGAAGTTCACTAGATGGCTTAGGACTTGCAAGTCAGTCTTAGCCTAACCACCCCACATGGCTGTTGTGAGGATCAAAACGGACTGCAGGATACCTATAAAAGCCTTCCTGTGTTCCTCACAAGAAGAAAAAAGGTGGGATGTATATGCAATCCCATTATCATCATCATAAATAATAACAACAATAATAATAGTATTAAAGTGCTAGTAATTTCACTCTTGGAAGTGGTTGATGCTATCATGTCTGCCCTAATTATGATGCACCAAAAAAAAAAAAAAAAAAAAAAGCCGAACTAACCATACTATCTTGACACTGACACAGTGAATACATTCAAACAAAAGAGAGCCTAATGAGAATGACAGCACTGTAGGTATACTTCTGATTTTATGTCATTTCCTTTTTCATGCTGTAAAACTGTTGAGCATTTCAAGAATAGCAAACAAAACATCACAGGCAATATACTGTTATAAGCACCACAAATTGGCCATTTGTAAGTATGTGAAAAATTCCATATATAAGCAAACATTAACCACTGCCCACTTTTATCAGCCAGTTGGTGATATGCATTCTTAGCAATAAATCAAGCTATGATCACTGGCACACATTTGCACGGAAGTATGTGCATGGAAGGAAGCCTTGCAATTCATTATTTTATATACGTGCATGCACCTTTCTCTCCTCATTAGTATGTTAGCTTTTCATGCTTTTCCAAGATGTTACTCTCCTGGATAAATGAGCAGCTAATATTTCAGGGATGCTAGATGGAGTACCTTTTCATTTTAATTATCATTTGACAGTATAGTGGATGTATGACACAGATTCAATAATTAAACTGGATTTACTCAATCTTAAACTGAAGGCTCTGGCCATGAATGCTTCTGAGGAGGTCTCTGCTTTATACCCACCCCTTTCCTTCACTATGTTCAGGGCATACTCAACCTATTTGCTTTTTATCAACTCCCACTGCCCTGCTTGTGCCATAAGAACACCTTGACACTTAATGCCCAGGAAGGAGCCATTTTCTTTTTAAACATGTTTATTCATAAAATTACAAATATGGGGAGAAACATCCAACACTGACACAGTGCTAGCTGAAGCCAACACAACTGCTTCCATCCACCAATTCCCTTCTGCAAACAGCATGTGCTGCCAATTCTGTTGTGCACATGGGGCCCATTGCTTCCACATGGGAGATTTGGTGCTTCCCAAAGAAAGCCACGAAATAAACCAAAACACTTGTTTCTGTAAAGAGGCAGATCAACAGAGCTTTCTTCTGCAAGTTCCCCCAACCTGCCTCCTTCCGGAAACAAGCATTTCCACTCAGTTCAAGTTGTCCTGGTAGTGTAGGCAGGGCATAAGAGAATTGGCAGGACCATAATCATTCCACTGGAATCTTCTCTTCTTTTTTATTGCTGTTATACAGTGGCTTTGCACTGTTGTTCTTGTGATTTATCTTACTTTTTTAATAGAAATGAAAGTTTCTACTGCTTAGTTTTTAATGTATTTAAATTATGGATTCATTGTAAGCCATCTGCAATTGTCCAAGATGGCAGGGTATTTTTAAAAGTAACAACAGAAAAACAAATGCAAGGAACTTTTGCAATTGGGCCACCCTTTTTTAAATTTTAATTTTTAAAAGATAACTGTGATGCTGGCATGCTGCAAAACTATTTCCAGCTGGGTCTAAATATGTGACTCAGCACTCAGAACTCAAACCCCATTTTTGCCCCAGTTTGTAGGCCATGTAACTTGTTTCAGGACTTCACCAATTTGCTTGCTGGGAAATGGGTGCTTTGTGAGTAGTCACATCCTTTTTGGCAGCCCTTTTATGAATGGACAGCCCTCACTGGCAGCCATTTTGTGAGATGCTTTCAAAATCTGAAATATTTCTGCTGGCCCAAAAAGACTCAGGGCTGCTCCCACATATCAGAACCAACATATTGTGCATGGATGGCTAGATATAGATAATGTAATGATTATGGATTGGGTCAAGGTAGGTATGGATTTTTTATATCAATTATTTCTGTGTTTTACATTAGAGTATAGGGTCACAGCCTATAATTTTTATTACTATTTTTTCTGTTTTTTAATTACAAATATTTTAATTGAGAAACCCCAGAATTATGTCCAATGTTGTAGAAGGGAGGTCGTGGAAGATGACTTCACTGCTGCTTCCTTTCTCTGAGAGCTCCCAGAGCACCTCAAAAAGCCTTTCCTAAGATTTGAGAGAACTTCCTGAATGGTGTCGCTATGACTTTCCATAGGAGAAAAGGCTTCCACAAAACTGGAAGCACTTTCCTTCCTTCCTTCCTTCCTTCCTTCCTGCCTGCCTGCCTGCCTGCCTGCCTGCCTTATCTGTTAGCAGCTTGATCATTAGATCCAACCTTCAGATAGAACTTACAAATCTTAGGTAACTGGTCCCTGTCCCCTTGTAGAATACCTTGGGAGAACTGGTGATGGGAATAGTTAGATGCCATTTCAATTGGAAAACCTGAAAGAATTAAAGACCTTGTTGCCCTGATTAGCCCCTGCCAATCTAATCAAAAATCACCCGCCTACAATTATTTTTTGGTAGGGTGGCTAGTTGTAGAATAAGATTCCTGTATTTTCAATAGTTGTGTCAAATGACTGCAAATGTGTACTTCTAGCAAATATTTTTAAATGTGTGTCCATTTGATAAATTAGCACATGCACGTGTCATGTTGTGAAATGTGGGTAACTTAAAAAAAAAAGTGTTTTTTCTTCATGTCTTTTCCTGCAGTGAGAAAGGACTCGGTGAGGGCTTGCAGAAGCTGGCAGAAATGGTGCTTGCGTAGGGTGGAGGTAAAGATGGAGCCCAGTATAGGCCAGATTAGGATGATGGGCTTGTGGCTTCCTTCCATGGTTCAAAGCATTCTTTGTAGGGACGGTAATTGATTTCAGAGGATGAAGGCCTCCCTGTGCTTCTCTTCAGAGCAACTTCCAACTCCTGAGGCTGCATGCTTGCGACTGTTCTGGTTTCTGCTGCTAACATTTGCTTTCTGCATAGGGATTTAAAGTTTTCTCTTTGTGTCTTTGTCTCTCTTCCTCCTGCCTGCCCTCATATTACATGAAATGTGGGGCGGAGAAGAGGAAGAGAGAGAACAACTTTTCATTAAGGGAATAATAGTATAAACCATGGCCAGATGGATAGCCAACTTAATAAAGAAATCAGCTTAATGATTTAACCATAATCTATAAGCAAATCTTTGAACTTCTGAAACTTTACAATATTCCATAAGCATATTAGCTTAAATGCAATAGAAGCATATATCAAGACTCTATCAGCTAAAGTGGCAGAGAGGTATTAAATGAAAGCATTACTGGAATAATATGCCATTTGAAAGACAAAAGATATCAAAACATATAATGAAGAAAGACAGTTTCTAATCCCAACATCATACCTCAAAGTCTCTCTCTGTTACACAAGAATTGCCACTAATGGATTGTTGCAGCAGAGAAACTGTGGATTAGAGCTACCTTAATGCTTTTCATCAGTGGATTCTCTGTGATAACTTTTTAAGATTTCTTAATATGTAACCAGTAGTCTAAGGGCAAAGATCTGTTTGAAGGAGATGTGATTGATGACCTATCATCCCTAATTCACTGTTTATACTGGTAGTGAGCCTACTGGGAAAATACCTCATTCATCAGGGTATTAGCGAATTCAACCAACGTATGGAACCTTCATTTTAACAAACTAAAGGAGAAAAGCTAAATGGGGGCAAATTGACAACCATCTCTGATTCTATGATAATGCAATTAGCCTGCTCCTCTCCAGAGCCTTTGCTAATTCACCAAACAGCCTCAGTCGGCAGGTCATAAATATATGATCATTTTTCACACTTTGAAAAGTAATGATGCCTTGACGTGAATCAATAAATCTTGGTGAAGTCATTTGTGCTTTTAGGTTATGTATCTGTAACCCTGCCGACTGGCTAACACAGGTCATAGATTAGTTCAAATATTTTACCCTGTGTGGTTCTAAAATCATGAAGTTGCTTCAAGGAGGGAAAACATCAGACAGAATGAATATTCAAAAATATATTTCACCATACATTTGTAAAACAAAATAATTTGCAACATGTATTAAACAACAGTATGATTCCAGTTTCTTAAGGATTCCTACATCCAACTACATACAAGCAGAAAGGGTATATATGGAATCCACTACAGCATGGAAGCTGGGGGTGGGGCGGAGGATACAAAATACTTTAGGCGTCCCAAACCCAAAATCAGTCCTCTTCACCCACAGAGATACCGAAGACCTCTTGCTGATATTGCAGCTGCAATCTGTAAAATTAGGGACAAATCACACTAAATAATTCCCAGGCCACAAATCTCTCTTGTGTGGAGTTACTCCTACTGCTTACTGGGGTAATGGAGGTAGATTTTGCTTTCACACAATAAAATAGGCCATGCATCACACCTGTTTAATGATATTTTTAAATACAATATCTTAGTACAGTAATTTCTTTACACACTTATAACCAAGTATATGTTTCCTTATCTCTCTACAACACCACTAATAATAGCTGCCATCACAGACATTACTGACTTGAGACTTCACACATATCTGTGAAATTAGGGACAAGACTCTGAATGTATATTCTAGAACACAGACTTCCTCCTTGAGTGGAATTCTTCCTGCTGCTGACTTGGCTGACTATTTAAAAATTGGAAACATACAAGGACATTTGTGGATTTTTCTTACAATGTGATATGCCTTGGAAGTATCCCTCTGCCCCTTCTTTCTCTATCTTCTCTCTGTAGCAGATTCTCAGTTATGACAGGGGCATATCAGCTTATATAAAATCACCAATAAAAGGGAAAACTGGACTCAAACTGACCCTGCACCCCCATATATTCATTTCAGTTAAGTACAGTGAGGCACAATTTTACGTATGTTTGGGGGCGGTGGGGTGGGGGTGGGGAGAAGGGTTCCTCCCAACATTTCCCAGCATAAATTTTCCCGCTACTGCATTTTCCTATCTGTCCTCCTGTGCCTTTAACATACAAGCAATTTACAAACTTGGCATTTGAGGCTTTCCTCTGAACCACTTTGGAAAAATGTCACCTGTCCAATTTCTCTATGTTGTAAAGTAGAAAATGCATCATACACATTGTGCTAGAAGTCGGTTATGCTAGTGCTACATCCATTGTGCAAGAAGAGTGGCAACTCTGGATACTGCTCACTGGGTGTGATTCCTGTGTGAAAAATCAAGTTGGAAAAATGGTCTCAATGTTCATGTTCAAAACCAATAACAATGCAAATAAGGCTGGCACCTTTGTTCAGAAAGTCTACTCTTCCCTTGCTTACACCCAAATGACCTAGCTTTTTTGAATCTGAATCTTTGCTAAGGAGAATAGGAGGCAGCAACTGTACCCTTGCAGTTACATTCAACAAGCAGATGCACACATTGACTTCAGAGTAGGAATGGTGAGAATTTTGTTTGAGTGTGTGCAGTTTTCTTATATAAGAACTTATCAAAATCTTCAGATTTCTTCATAACTGAAACAGAATGTACATCAGGTTATTTAAAATATGAGCGAAAACAAACCTGATAAACTGATCCATCTAGGCTTCAAGTAGTTATCTCATAAAAGTCCAAGGTTGTCTGTGGTGCTGAATTAGGGTTGTCACCACATTTTCTGACAGGTTTATCAACATGAATAGCTACTTGGCAGACAATGACTAAATGGTGCTCTCCATACTGGGAAAGCTGTACTTATGGAATTTGGCCAGTGCAGAAGAATGGCATTTCCATTTTAGTTAACTGTCTTAAATGTAACAACTTAGCCAAATTCACTGGGGAGGGCAAAAGGGTGGAATAACAAGGGATATCCAAAGACAATATTAGTTTTTTCATCATAAGATAGATGTGAATACTCTAGTTTGGAAATACTATCATTTCTCAGGCTGCTTCCTATTCACATTTTTTCCAAAATAATGAAATAAATGCTCACCTTAATTATGGACCAGATCCAGCATATGAAGATACTTCCACTCACACAGTGAGACTTTCTGCTCACAACAGAACTTTTCATACTTCTTCTTTCCCTCCGTACAGTCCCCAGCCTACCCCACACGCATCTGCTCCCAAGGGTTGCCCAACCTTCTGGAGGATTTTTTAGGGTGTGCAAAGAGTATAATAGGTTGGGGCAAATTCCCCCCTGGCCAATTCCATCATGGAAATCTTTCCATTCATAGGAACAGTTTGAGTATCACTCAATATCCCCTTGTGCTATCAAAAGAAATTGGAAAGAGGTGAAGAAAAGTACAGAAAGAAATCGCAATACATTCTGAACAACTCTAAATATATATTGATATTAACCAGTTTAGGTTGTGTCTACATAGGCATGTCTGTGGTTTCATGAATGTTTGAAAATGACTCCTTCCAGGATTTGCTTCTGGTTCACAGAGTTCTGACTTCTTGTCTGGTGTCTGAGATGTCCCCTTTTCTGTGGCACTGCTAAGCCCACTGGGCATGTTTCAGCTTGTGATAGAAAAGAACAAGGCCAAGCTGTACATACTGTATCTAAGATGGTATTCAACATACAATGGAGCTTGATATTCTTACACTGAAAGAGTATAGGTGTACTATTGCATAGGATAGCATGTTCTACTGGAGGGGTGTCTTTTATTCAAGGGTCCATGGAATAATGCAAACTGTATCCAGCAAGGTGTGATCATGACAATTCTGGCCAGTGAGGAATGGGGCCATGCTTCTACAGTAACAGCTCAGCTCAGTTCTTGAATCAGATCACTTGAGCTGGTTCAAGCCATTCTGCTGATACCCACCATTCAGGGTTCAACACAATCATGTCAGCAATTCCTCTCCCCTCCGTTGAAGCAATTTGCAAGAGGAAAGGGGAAAGACTATGACCTAGAATAATTTACTGAGAAATGGAGCCAACTGTGAGGCTGAAATGAGTGTGAGGAATGTGTTATTTTACTGTAGCGGGAAAACAGAGGAGGTAGGCTATTTCTCACTTAACAATAGGTGGCTTTGTTTTTATCAGTGTATAGTTCTGCATCTTTTTGTCTTTCCATGAGCACTTTTTTGTCAATAGGCTATATAATCTCTTTCTTTTGTAAGATAATCACAGGTAATTAACTTTGTAATGGTTCTTGTCCCGTTAGATGGCTAATTGCCTGTCTGTGATTCACATATTTCTGATTCTTCTTCAATAAAGGAAGATATGATCAGAGGACAGCAGGGTTTTTGTTTTTGTTTTTAAAGCACTCTGTTTGAAACAATTGTACTAGTGCATGGCTCTGTGGAAGCTAGCTAGTAAGAGATCTGGTAGGATTTATTCAGTTAAAAGAAGTCATGAATTTTACCTCTGTACTAGAAAGAAACCAAATCGTTCCATCTTCTGAGCTTGAGCCACAAGTTGAAAGACCTGAGCTGACACAGCTCTGCTGAATGACTGAGGGATTTACAGGAAAGAAGTGATGGGTACGAGTGGTTAACCTTCTCTTCCTGCCTCTTTTTCCCTTCCCTGAATCCTGGGTTCAAACAAAACAGGCAGGAAAGAGAGAGAAAATAATGCACAACATTCCTGATGCTTTTCTTCTCCAAACTGACATTACCTCACCAATACACACACAAACACATGTTAGGGAAGGAACACAAATCTTGTCAGTTCACTTTTTAATTTCCTAATTCCACCATTTTGAATCACAGTTATAACTATTCATTTATCCTTCAAAATGTGCACTTCTCCAATTTTGCAATCCAGTTCTCAAACAAATGTAAACAAATAAGATACTTTAAGGAAAATATACTGCTAAAATGCATTATATTAATAGACGTGCTTTCAGAAAATCTACTGCACATGTAAAGCTGCATGCATTGGAAGAAATGTACCCAAAATGCTTATGAATGTGCATGTGAACATTCGTTGAACAAAATTCTCAAAGTGCAAAATGTACCAAACTGGGAAAATTTTTACAGTTTGTGACAAACTAAACTTAAGCCTGGAAAAATATGAAATGAGAGAAACTGAAATAGGCATACTCATCTCTCTCTAACACACATGCATATGTACAAACCAGGCTCTCTGACCTGTACTTCCCACAGAATTTTATGCTAAGAGGGCCACTTTGTTTTTCTTATTTATTTCATTCTGAAGGATTGATTGGAACGTTGCTATATTTGGTTGGTGCAGACAAGGAAACAGGTACAGAAGAAATTCCCTTTTGAGACTAAGTTTCACTGGGAATATTTTCTCAAGTGAGCTCATTCACAGAGCTTTGCCAGTTATGTCAATAGTGAATCACCCCTGCTGATTATTCACATATAGGTCACAAAGCAGCATAATTTATAGCCCAACTTTCCAGTCTGAGGAAGTGTTAAATATGATATTGCAATCAACACAGTTGTCAAGAAGCCACAGATTAGGAACACACAAAACTGTCAGTTTCATGTTCTCCTGCTTTTGAGCTTTTCTAAGTCTCAAGTTCTTTCTACCCTGAATATGAGATTTGTGAACTTTGATAGATTCTTAGCACAATTTAACCAAAAGAAATTACCATCCACTTCATAAGTCACTTTAAATTAGTACTGTTATTCTCAGCATGGAGAAGAACCATGTTCTATCTGCCTGTTATATATCTGTTAAACATGAGGAACCTGTCTGAAAGAATCTAAAAATGGCAACCTTAATCCAGCATTGCGAACATGTATGAATACACAGGGATTCAAAGTTAGGAGAACCAAGCATCAAAAGACCTGAGCCACTTTTTTGCTTTCAAGTTCTTTCCAGTCTGAAAATGAAGAAATTGACAAAGAGAAACTGAAATAAAATTCTCTTCCATTCCAATGCAGATCAGATTATTCAATGATGCACTATCCCAGAGAATGCTGTGCATAGAAGTATTGAGTTGCTCTTTTCCCACTCCATACATCTCCATTTTTGCCAGTAAAAATGTTGCATATATAAGGTTCTGGAAACCTTGTTGGCCCATCCTTTCTGAATCCTAAGCATCCATGTGATTGAGGCACCCTATGTTTTCAGGTGCCTCATTCAATAAGCTGTCCATTATACCTCAGTAGCTAGGATGAAGCTAGGAGCCAAATCAGAACTCTTTCAAAGCCAAAAAAGAGCCATATGAGTCCAGCTTTGTGTTACTATACTTTTCCAAATTTTTGCACATTAAAACATTCACCCAAGTGTATTTGACAAGGGATATCTAGCTTTCAGCTATGCCAGTAGTTTCTTGTCTGTGTACTGTATTTCTGTATTGTCTGAAGATATCAAATCCAAATGCTCAGGTTCAAATTTTGGTAGAGTAATGTCTAGGAAAATGAAAGAACCGGTGCCAGGAAGCACATCTGGTGACCCTAACTTCCATCTGCATACTCAAAGTATCCAAAGCACTAAGGATAAACCTTGTGGAACATAACTTAAAAGCTTCTGCCTGCAATCATTTAAGGACATACCGACAATACAAACTGCAAACTGTAAACCGGCCTCCCCCAACCTGGTGCCCAGCAGATGTTTTGCACTTCAATTCTGTTTAGCCCCAGGAA
Source organism: Varanus komodoensis (assembly GCF_004798865.1). Taxonomy (NCBI): domain Eukaryota; kingdom Metazoa; phylum Chordata; class Lepidosauria; order Squamata; family Varanidae; genus Varanus; species Varanus komodoensis. Next base: position 3,054,226 of record NW_025335438.1, read on the forward strand.
GAATGACATTGGTCAGGAATGCTGAGGGCTGAGGTCAAAAGCATCAATGTGCTGCTGGGAAAACCAAGTAGGAGGGTGCATTTCTACTCATATCTTCCTTTGGCAGGCATTTGGTTGGCCACTGTGTGAACAGAGTGTGGTGCTCTGATCCTATGACATCTGATCGAAACAGAACAGTGACCTACAGCATTATGTTCTTATGGAAGAAACTAGGTTGGGGAAGCTGTTACACAGTGATGCAGAAGGTGTGGTATCAGCCCTAGCCAGCATTTTCCACGGTATGGGATTAGGGGATTGGCAGTCCAACAACCTCTGTAGGACCAAGCATTACCATTGCTATGGTAATATCAATTCTCCCCCAAGAATCCTGGGAATTGTAGTTTAATGAAAGAGATTAGATAATTCACTAGTAAATGTTCAACAATTTCCCAGGCAGTTCCCAGGATGTTAGAGAAGAAGCTACAGCAATCAAAATGTTAGTAACATAAGTTTATAGCATAGCTATGTCCTAAATATGCAAATGCTGTTATTACAAGGGAAAGAGATACTTTTATAGCAAAAGCACACAAATAGTTTTTTTCCCTTATTCTATACCAACGCTAATTATGAAAACTAATGGAAACTTTTAGCAAGGTCTTTCACTGTTGTTTCTGTCAGAACTTGTTTATTGTTCTTGCCCTTTGGAAAGGGCACATATTTGAGAGCAGTGCTAAGAGTGATGGAAAATAAAATAGATCTGGCCTGGATAATATTTTTACAAGGAATAAGTCCTAAATCCTCTGACTTGATTGCAGATGGTTTAAAAAGCAAACAAACCCCAACCTACATGGCATCCTAAAGATATTTCAGCCACAATGTAGCGCGCACGCGCGCTCTCTCTCTCTCTCTCTGTGTGTGTGTGTGTGTGTGTGTGTGTGAGAGAGAGAGAGAGAGAGAGAGAGAGAGAGAGAGAGAGGGCTGACACTAATTACAGTTTCTTCCTTGGCTACGTGGCAGAGATAGGGAAGTACAGTTTTGTTTTGGTTCCAGTGTTCTGAAGGTAGACCACATAAGATAGTACCAGGGGACCACTATTGGTGGATTCCTAAGACAATCCTGGGAGAAGTTGCTCTGAAATCTGCAGTGCACTGTCATTAGTATGTGGATGACACCAACCATTCTGTCTCCATCTCCTTGAGAAGCATGATAGATTGTGAATTCAACACTAGCAACAGGATAACACCCTCTACACATAAAAGGGCAGCAGCCTAATTTAGGCTCACAGTGCATGGCCAACTCCGCCTTCTTGTACCTCACCCCCAATGACTCATTGTTCCAAATGGTGCCTGTTCTCTGTCCAAATAAATGTTGCAATTAGCAGGTGCAAACATATGTCATATGATCAGAGTCCCACTTCAGAAGGTCTGCTAGAGTGTGATCTGGGTTGCCTGCCTTTGCACCCGCTCATTCAGTTGCAAGTGTTTCCTAAGGGTTTTCCTGTCTAAGATGCACTACAAGAAGATGACTATATGGAAAAGATAGACAGCTTGGGCCAGCAACAAACATCACAGGTAGTGGGACACCAGCTAAACAGGACTGGAACAGCTGGGTGGTTGAAGACGAATACTCGTGAAGGAGACAATTGTAGGGAGTAGACCCACTTCATCTTAAATACAGCTTTCCTACCTTGTTGGCTCAGATTTTGAATCCTGAAAGAAGAGGTGGGATTGGAATGCTTCCCTGAAATCTGCATATCTTACCTTAGTGATGCTTCTTTTACCAGTTTTCACTCCTTCCTCTGATTTTAAGGCAGTTTTTCTTATATGTTCTGCATACAGATTGAACAGATAGGGAGATGAAATACATCTTTGTCTGACACTTACATATTAGAAACCATTCTGTTTCTCCTTATTGTGTCTTAACTGCAGCTGTCGTTTTCTTGTCATTTGTTTTCCAGTCATCTAAACTAGACTAGTGCAGTACAATTAGCATCGTGCTGCTTTTGAAAAGTGTTCACAAACTATAGTATGCAGAGACTGAGGGGATGGACCCAGTTTTTTAGATCCATTCCAATATTATTGGAATGTTATTCCAACATACTATTCCAATATTATTTAGATTTCCAATATGCTATTCCAATATGCTATTCCAATATTATTGAAGCTTTGTTACCTTACAGTTTGTTTTCAAGCCCAGTGCAAAATGCTACTCATTATTTGTAAAACCCTATATGCTTTACAACCAGGATAATTAAAGAATAATTGGCTCCTACATGCACATGTTGACCTGCTGAGTTCTTTGGGGGAAATCCCACTTCTTAGAATTATAACTCATTGGTAGACTGAAAGCTGGTTGATATTCCTAGTGAGTGCTGCATAAACACCAGGTATGCCAACCAGGAATTTGGACTCACAGCTGTGGCAAAGCATCTCAGAGTGCCAGAAGCCAAGCCCAGGGAATCTGATGGGTTCCTGCTCCCAAACAGATTCCATATGCATCCCTGTATGTAATGATTACTGACATGATATTTGTGAAGTTCCTGGACACTCCCCACCAGCTGGCTCAACTGCTACCACTGCATTTGCTTCCTACATGCTTCCAGAAACACAATTCTGCTTGTAAATGAACCTTCCCCATGAACCTTGTTTTATAAATCACAGGAAATTTTGTCCCAGCAGTAGCAGGAATAACACAGTCCTCCTTGCAGAAATAGCCGCAGGGTGATGCATGTGCCCCATGCTTTATACCTTTAGTTGAGAGTAGGTCATTGGGATATACTAACAGGTAGAGGTACACAGGAATGAACACCAGGAATCTGGAGATTAGGTGGCTTGACATTTTTGAGTTAATTTGATGGTAAAACTTGTAGTATGGGTATATACTAGAGGAAGGTAGAAATGCTTTGTAGGAGGGGGTGGGTGGGAGGTAAAATTATTCTAGTCCTCAGCTTGAGCAGTTTGAGATGCTCAGTTAATAGATGAGAGGAAAGAATGCCAAGTTTCCAGCATGTGTATGCATATTTCTTTTGCTCATAATTAATAGACCCTGTGTCTGCTGGATTTTTTTTCCTTTTTCCCTTTTTTATTGGAAAGCAGCTCACAGTGTGCCCAGGTAATGCCTTCTGACAACGTTTTGAAGATCAGTTATGTCATATGGCTGCCTTTTAAGGAAAAAAAAAAAAGAATGGATAGCAGTTCCATATGGCATCTCTGAAGAATCAGCCAGGCTGGACAGACAGTATTTGGATAAAGTCCCACAGTTCTTGGAAAGGAATGTAGTCTTGTTGCCAAAATGTGGCCTTTGTTAATCTCCTAACTACTATTGTGCAAGAGCAAATTCATCTGTATTAATTATAAACAAATTTTAATTACTGCAGTAAAAAGCTCATTATACCAATATATTTGATATCAAGTCCACATAGCCCTGCCTTAACCCATTGTTGAACTCTAAGGAAAACATTACACCATTAACATAAACCAAATTATCACAGGCTTACATACAAGAATGACATTTAATTATGGCTTCCATTCCTATCTGAGATGTGTAAAAAGTTTTTTTTTAAAGAAATTTTATTAAAATTTTAAACTAATACAAAAAACATCAATCATAGCATACATCGGATTTACTGGGTCAACCCCCTATTACATATCTTTTAACATTCTATGCTCATATTCAAATTCATTTATAATAAATTGAAAACATCTTTAGGTCAAAACAAAGTCCTGATTCTCCAGCCAGTAGTAAAACACAAGTTCCAAATTTGATAGAAGTCACTGTCTTCTTTTTCCTTCATCAATAAGAACAGTCCATCCATTTCTTACAAAGTCCTGTTTCTCTTAACCAATATTAAAGGAAAGAGTCTCCAAGTTGGATGTAAGTCAATATCTTCTTTCTTCTTCAATGATAAATTCAATCTAAACATTTCTACACAATTCAGAATCTTTTCATTTTTTGAGTATTAGACAAATAAATTCCTCACTATCACAATTACAAATAAAATCAAAAACATCCGTTTAACATCTTTAAAGACATCTTAGCTATTCTGTTTGGTGGTAACTAATACCTATGATATCTTTTAAACAAACTTGCTTTAAGCTAAGTTACTGTTTCCTCTAGCTTAAACGTCATTTAGTCAAATACAATTAAACCCTTATAAGAGCCCAATTCTTTAGAATCTTTAACATATCTCACTTATGTCCATCCCTTATTTCACCAACAACTGTAGTTTACCCTTTCCATATCACATATAAGCCTGCCAACTCATTTAAGTCATTCCTTTTTAAAATAATAAATTCTCTTATTTTTACTCTATGTCATAAAAAATACCTAATTTGTGTTCACATATCCAACACGAGACGTGTAAAAAGTTGATTATGCATCAAAAATCCCATTTATTTTTAGGACCTGAGTCTATTTATGTCCTTAGTGTGAGAATGAAAGTAACTATAGGATAGTTAAAAATGCTATCAATCTGCAACATGACCAGAAAAACCTTATTTAAAGAAGACATGTAAGAAATACTCGTAGTGCCATATGTATTTCTTCCCATGTAAGAAATAGTCCCATATCCCATGGTCCAAATGATGATGACATCAACAGGTAGTTCCTTCATTCAAGTTATCACAATACTGGTATATTTTGAACATCTTCACTTGTAGAGACTGTTGTCACCATTAAGTCATGAAGAATGGATACAGCAATGAATAAGACTAGGACAGTCTTCTGTCTAGAGATGGAGCAGGCAGAACAGATATCGTCTTTTGGAAGCAGACCTAGTTCAAGGATGTCTGTAGCATGTCTCATTGCTAAAAATCCAAGAAAAAAGATGGGCCTCAAGCCTGCCTGGAAACTCTCCACAGCAATTTGCAAACTCTTCATGTGATAGACTAGGGATGGCTGAAAAATTCGTTTGGGGTTTCTTTTACACAGATTTACCTAATTTCTTCATATATGAAATGAAAAAAGTGAATTTCAAATAATTCAAATGTTGAGGAAAGTGAAATAGTTTTACCCATTCCTAGATGTAGACAAAGGGGAGGTAAGAATGCATTTTGGTTCATTTAACAAAATTCACAAATGTCTCCATAAAAGACATGGAAAAGGACCTGAGAATTTAAAAAAAAAACTTGAATGCAAGGAGACTGTAAAACTGAAAAAGTAACAGGACATAATAAAGGTGTAAATGTGTACAGAATTATTCATGGTGTTTAGAAGGTAGACAGAGAGATATTTTTCTTACTTTCTCATAATACTAAAACTCAGGTTCATCCTGTGATGCTGATACATTGGAGAGCCAAGACAGATAATGGGAAGTACTTCACATTACTTAAAGTACTTAAATTATAGGATCCATTACCATAAATGTAGTGATGGCCACCAATTTGGATGGCTTGAGAAAGAGACTGGACAAATTCATGGAATACAAGGCTATCACTTGCTTCTAGTCCGTATGGCTATATGCTAGCTCTAGTAGAAGAGGTAGTAGGCCTATATAGACCCGTTTCTGGGGAACATGGATGGGAAGGTACAGTAACACTGATATACAGCTTATGGGGAGCTGGCTCAGTCACTGGGAACAGACTGCTGCACTAGATGAGCTATTGGTCTGATCTAGCATGTTCAAATGTTCTTAAATCCAGATGAATCAATTATACATAAGCTTCAACAAAGGCAGACCAAATATCCATATATTTGTCTATTCAGGGGTGGTGTCTGCATGTCATCCACTCAAATACTGAAAGCATCATTAAGTCTTTGATCCACTGCATTATATGAGATGAGCTTTTATCTTTCCAGTGTTGTAGTATCAGTCTTTTAGCTGTCAAAAGGGAACAGAAAATCCATTTGCGTTGACCAAGCTTTAGCTTCCAAGAAACGGGTAGATGATTTAAAATAACATGTACATATCAGAGTATTCTGATTCAAAGTTTATCTGTATTATAACTTCCACCAAAAAGAGACAAGTAATGGGCATTTCCATGTGATTAAAACAAGGATTAGCACTAGTACACCTCTAGGAATTAGTCAACTTGGACAAATCCTTATTAACAAGACATTATAATGTACAATAAACAAGTCTTATTCAACTAGTCTTTGTTGAATAGGACATAACCTGAGGTCCACTGAAATTTCAGATAATTCTAAATAGGCAATCCACTGCTGGGACCAAAGAAGACTTTCAAAATCCCTATCCTATTCTTGCATTATTTCCTATTCTGTTCCTCCATTCTTTTCCTCATATTTATTCACTGATAATAGATACTTATACACATGGGCTTGACATAACTATCTGCTTCAATATGTGTTTCTAATAAGGGAGGAGACTGTGAAGCTTTCCTAGCAAATATGACAGTTGACAGGATTGCCACTCTCCTAACACAGGCAAATTGCATTTGGCACCCAGACCCAAAGACAGCACAAAGTCATCACCTTCCTTCGCTAACTCAAAGCAGAATCCACTCGACTATCCACGTTCACCACAAACCCCTTTTTAACCACGTTTTAAGTCTAGATTTTGCCATGAGATCAATTTATCATTAGCTCAAAAGAGTGGGGAGCAATTTACCCCACTCTTGTTTCAAACACGTTTGCACTTGAGAAAACTTGCAAAAAGTAGGGTGAATTTCCCTGAAGAAAAATAATTTTTTTTGAGAAGTATACTCCCTCCAAAACACTTCCCAGCACCAGTTGCTCATTACAATCCTATAGAAAAGAACTTCAGGCATTTTCTACCATACCAGAGAAAAGGAAATACACAAAATTTCATAAAATTCTTCTTCACCCCCCCACCCAATGTACTATTGGAGTTGATAAATGCCTCTGCAAAGAGAAAAGTCTTCACCTGGCATGGAAAACTTAGTAAAGTTAGTGCCAGGCAGGCCTTGGTGGGAAAATCATTCCATTAATTGGGGACTATCACTGAAAAGGCCATCCTCCTTGTGGCCCCCCAAACAATGCTCCCTTGGAGGTGGAATTCAGAGCAAGTCCTCAGATGTTGAACATAGTGTCTGGGTACACTGTAGTTTGCAGAAGTGTTCCTTCAGGTATTTGGGTCTCAACCATGAAGCGCTTCATGGGTTAAAACTAGCATCTTGAATCAGATTTAGAAAGACATCCAGTGCAAGTGGACTAGAACAGGAGTTGTATGTTTGGACCATCTGGTCCCAATTATTAGATTGGTTGCTACATATTGCACCAGCTGCAGTTTCTCAACTGTTTTCAAGGACAGCCCCACACAGAGCACATTACAGTAATCCAATTTGTGTTTAGTCGCAAAATTATGCCCGACCCTTCACGACCCCATGGACAACATGTTTAGATATTACCAGAACATAGATTACTGAATACAGCCTATCCTTTGTCCAGCTAGGAATGTATCTGGGCCACCAGCTCAACCTGGGAGAAGGTCATTTGAGCCTCATGTTGCAAAGACAGACCAAGGATCTCGCCCAAGCTACAAGCCTGCTTCTGCAAGGGGAGTGTGACATCACCTAAAACAGATTGAGCACCCTCTTTCAGGTCAGAATAATCACCCACTAACAGCATCAGGATTAAGTTTCAGTTTGTTAGCTCTCATCCAGTCTGTTATCACATTCACAGTACCAGTTTAGCACGTCCACAGCCTCATCTGCTAAAGAGGAAAAGAAGAAATAGAGTTGTGTCTCATTGGTGTACTTATGGCAATGCACTCAAAAATTCCAGATTACCCCACTCATGGAGATGTTGAATAACATGGGGGCCAAGACCAAACCCAGTTTCCACATGCTTCTACTCTCCTTGTCTCCTTCCCAGCATGGATCATCATGTAGGGTGATCAAAGTTGTTTCTGAATCAAATTCTGAACACTAACTGAAATGGATTCATAAAATCAGGCTCACCCAAGAGTTGGGTACCACCTGCCAAAGGAACTTGCTCAGGAAGGGAATATTTGGTGCCAGCCTAAAATTATTTGGGAAATAGAAGCACAATTTTCAGAGCAACCCCACAGCAGTGATTATACATATGTCCCTTTAAAAACCAACAAATCCCCCCACCAAAAAAAAAAAAAAAAATCTCACTGCTTAGCTGCTCAGATGATTCAGCTAGATTCAACCACCAACCCCAGTTCCTTTTACTTGGCCAGCAGTGCTTATTTCAAGTTTTGTAAATGTTCTGCTCATGCACATCCAAAGCTGTTCTGCATGCTTTTTGTGAGATCAGAGTCAGTGTCTTTTCCAAAGGACAACAAAAGTAAAGCCAGGAACAAACCCAGATTCCCTAAAAGGGCTTGTATGATTTTATTACAAGGCAGTCTCCTTTAAACTGATACCATAGTTTACTTTCCTTTAAAAGAAAAGAAAAAGTTTGGAATGTTTTTAATCTTAGAAACAAACACATGAGATCATAAGAAATATATATAGTAAGGAAAAACATTTATCATTCAACAATTCTCTCTGTCTCTGCTTTTTGAGAATTTTTTCTCTAGGCTCATTCTTACATGTTGCTCTTGTAATTGGGTCTTGGCATATTAAGAGTTACATTCTCAAACAGCAAGAAAGAATCATGAAGTTGGCAGGACTGACTGCAGAAGCAGCCAGAGCATCTGCTTCAAAACATTGCCATAAAAAGGAACTGCAGGGAAGAAAACCCATCAAGAAAGTAGAAGGCATTGGCAGCAAAGGGGAAATAACCAAGGGGACTCAGATTCAAAGTGAGTTAAAATGCACAGCTTAAAAATATAAACAGGAAATGGTTTAATAGGTGCTGCACACCTATTGAAAATGTTAGTTTAGCAACTGCTGCTGTAAAACATTAATCTGTGCCCTGTACACAAAACAGTGACAACAAAATGAAAGTATGTACATTAGTAACACATCCTTGTTGGGGTCTAGCCAGTGTTTCTAACAAAATAACACCTACAAGTTCAGTTCCCATGCTCCATGTGTGGTTCCTAAGCCACAGTCTGGGACTTCTCCTGTGTTGCTGAATTCTAACAGATGGTTCATACATTACAACAGGTGCAGAGAATGATGATGCATAAATTGCTTCTTCATGAAGACAAACAAACTGTAAAACTTGTGGAACTCGCAACATCACCACAGGTGAAATCCTGGAATGCCAGTTGCTGTGTTACAGCAGAAAAAAGTTAGAGAATGTATGAGGAGTCTCTTTTGATATATGGCAACTGGTATTTAGGAATGTCAGCCATGGTGAGCACGTGAATTCCAGAAATTGCACAACCTAGGATGTTGTCATATTCACCCTAAAGCCGTCTTATGGGGCCATCCCTCTTTGCTGTTGGAATGCGTGATTGGCCATATCAACTGGCCTTATCCAGCTAGGTGCCTTCAAGATGTTCTTCAACTACAGAGCCAGCTAGCATGACAATGCCCAGGAATTCAGCAGTCTAAGACATCTGGAGGGCACCAAATAGGGAAAGGTAGGTGTAAAAAACAGAATTTGAATCATGGGAAGAGTTCACAAAATATAATAGGAAGCATTGACTGCAATATTCTAGAGGTGTAATCAAGTCAGTGAATTGCAGTAACCTTAAACCCTTAAGATGAAGCCTTACAACACCTTAAAAACTAATTAATTATGGCATAAGCTTTAATGGACTACAGTCCATTTCATCAGATACAATTCTTCCATTCCTTATTCAAGAATATTGGGATGTAGTCCTTGAGCCAATAACTTATGAATCTTGATTGTGTGAAATTAAAAAATGCCCAGAAAAAAAGCATTTATGTATAGGCTATCATAGATTCCCAGACAATATCCCCATGTAATGTTTTAAGAGTTCTTTTGACATAGAGGAAGCAAGTGTGAAGCAGCCTCCATTTCACCGCAATGTCAGCAGGTCTGAGAAAAGTGAAAATGTCTCCTTAGGATTTTGCATTTTATAAGAATTATTAGCTGTCGGGGGAAAACCATTTGCCAGCTCTGAGTGCCAAGAGTTTGGGCAATGATACAATTCCAAACATATTACTGTCATCCTCATGAAATTGAGGAGGTTTGTGCAAACTATTGGACTATTCTAGAAAACAATTTTAGGGAACACAAACCACATATAAGTTAAAAAATAACTTTCACGTCAGACCAGACTACAGACAGACAAGAGTAAGTTTACTCTAGAGTGCATATAGTACAATGAACAGAATGCCAGGCTAGGAATGAGGAGACCCAGAACAGAATTCAGAGTCAACCATTAAACTTTCTTGGTGACCTTGATTCAGTTACCAGCTTTCACTCAGTTGTGGTGAGGATACTAGGGTACATAACAAGTGCTTCTAAAGGATAGCATTGTGAAGGTGCTATAGGATCCATTACAGATCAGCATGCAGAGTTGCATCATGTTTTTATGAGGCTCCATTTTTGATGCAAACATAAGCAACTTCAGGTGGACAAATGGATCTACCACAAAACTCTCTAAATTCCATTCTTGAACATGGCTTTGCTCCTGCTTGCAGATATTGTTCCCTTAACCTGCTACTGAGTCGGAACCATTCAAGAAAAAACTTGCAGGGGTTTCTTTACCATGTAACTGAGCCAATATTGTTGACAACCTCCTGGCATCTACATTCAAAACCTTACTTGGTGGAGAAGAAACAGTACATTCTTCTTCTGTAGAAAGTATCTTAGGAACACTATGTGCACTTTCTGTCTAAGGTTCAAATGCCCCAGCTCTTATCCTGCAATGGAAAATGTCTCTTGGTATATGGCCAGCAGTGACAATAGCTGTTTGATGTTGTACAAACAGCTGTTTGATGTTGTACATCAATGCCTGCTGTCTACTAATCAAGGTAGATGTGTCCATCATTGCTTTCCCCAGCACACGATCGGAAGTTATGAGTACGGGAGTGTATGGCTAACAGAGGGCTCTTTTCCACATATTGAATAGTTTGGGTATTATTGCAATCAGTTCAGTCTTTCCATGGTTTTCCCACATCAGATAGGTAACATTTTGTGGCTTTGGATGTGCAGAGTATTCCAGGCACCTGTTTCTGTTCTTGAAGAGTGTAGCAGGAAAGAGTAAATATCAGTAGCCTACACTGAGGCCTGGGATCCCCCTCCATAGCTTATCTGTGATAGTGTCTTGTATTTGCTGTCTCAGATGCAGCAGTGACCCTGTGGTTTAGTGTAGGTTTGGGGTCTGTAACACAGGGCCTATGGGAGGCGGTCTATCTACAGGCACCTCTGTTGGCACCCACCCTATTCCCTGTTCCTCCTAATTTTATCTTGATTTCTTAATACTGTTTTAATTTTTACATGATTACCTGTGAAGCTGGTGTTCTACAAAGTAAATGCACCACCATCCAATGTCATATTTATTTGGATTCCAAAGAGCTGTTTTGCACTTTGAAACTCAGACTCTGCCTCTCCCTTATACTTAGATTCCTGAGACACTTTTTTCTTTTAGACTCACCAGCTGCCTTCTGTGAAGTAAGTGTTTTGTGACTGGCCATATTTACCATGGCAGTCATTTTATGAAAGGGCAAGCTCTCATGGTAGCAATTTTGAGAAAGCATCTACAACTCTCTCTTCCAGAATTCCTAATACACCCACTGAATCAAAATGAGGGGGAACCCCTAGAGTCTTCTGAGGCTGAATATCTGTCATGTTTCTGGGAAGACAAAAGCTATTTGAAATTTCTTAATATTCTTTCTGGCACTTGGTTACTTGTGCAAAGTTTGTGTGAAGTTCCTGTTATCAAAGCCCCAAGTTTCATATTGAAAAATCCAACAATATGGGTCTAGAGTCAAATAGGATTTCTGCTTTGAGGTAACAGGTTGGGGTTTATGTACACTTTTGGGTCCAATAATAGCAGGAGTCAGTATTCTATCTTCTACTGCAATATGGGAGCAGAACTACCATTCTTAGGACTTCCTGGAAAAGGGATTATTTTTGCCTATTCATGATGTCTTTATCCCATCCTTCATGCAAGGAACTCAGACCAAGCAAACATGGTGACAAGTGTTAGAATAGTTGTCTGGGCAATGATACAGTTTCAAGCATATCACAAGAAATATCTGTGAAGATGATTAATGAAACACTCCAAATGGGAGGGTTTTAATTAATGACACCTTTTTGCAAGTGTGATATTTACCCATTTCCATGATGGCTGGAACCAACCTCTGAACAAACATAGGATTTGGATTAACTCTTCTACCACTATTACCCCTCCTCTGCAGTTTCCTCCTCCTACAAAGGAAAAAAGCTCTTGGTGCAGATTGCAATCATAAATAAAATATTTACTTATTTATTTCATTACAGGGTTGGAGGGACTCTTTGATTTTTCTCTCTTCATGCTTTCCACCTTTATCATGTCACCTAAACTCAGCAAACCCAAGTTTCCCACCAGTAGGGTAATGATTATATAAGTACACAGAGTGGTCACATTCAGACATGACAAAACCCTGTGGATAACCTGAGTGGTGCGGGTTGTTAGTGGAACAACTCACAGTATACCTGACAGATATTTAGATTTACATGACATGACAACCCACCATGTAAACCTAGTCAATGAAAAGACAACTCCCTTTGCCTTCTGTAAGATATTGATTTTTATTAGGTATACTTTTTATATATCTAGAATCAAAAGTCATAATAAGAAACAATAATGATATATAATGTAAGTGATAAATATTGTTTATTGATTCTGCTTTGGCAAACTAGAATTCACATACTTTATTCTAAAAATAAACAGCTTTTTTAAAAATATGAAAGGAGATGTTGAAAAGCTATCATTAATATTTTCTACTCAGTGCTCTCAAACTCTAAGAAAGAGTATATGTCATTGGAACTCCAAGATCTTATGTTAGACAAATCTCCTCTAGTTGTGAGTAGTTTCTTAGGCAATAACCCAATGTGGGTACCTTAGAAGTATTTTCTAAAGCAATCATACAATGACAGGACCAGTGTGAAGGCAATGTTCAGTTCTGACAGGGCACCAAATAATCCTGATGATGCTGTGAAAATGTTAGGATAATTACAGAGAAACAGAAATGCCAAGATTCCCATGGGATTTCTGAAACATTTATGGAAATATGTGAGGAAAGCAGAACTGCAGCTGGATTAAGGGCTGGAAAAGTAATCATTTGGGTGGAAACCAGCTTCAAGAAAGTTTCTGTTCAAAACTGTACAGAGAAGAGTAATAAAACCCTATGCACATCTGCTTTATGCTTTAAAAACAGTAGGCTGGGCTGGATGTGAAATGAGCTTTCAATTGCATCAGAGACCAGCAATCCCAATTTGTTTTTATTCACAGTTGGAAACGTGGAGTTTTGAGATGCTAAAAATGGACCTTATTATGGATTTGTGAAATCTGCAACCAGCATGTTCTCAGCATTAAAACATACCTCGAAATGGAGATAGCTTCTTGTCGTCAACCATGAAGTTGGGATACTATTCTCAACACAAATTGGTAAATGGCTTGGATTCAGAAAGTAGAATGGACAAGGGTTCTTCAGACTACATTCCTTGGGATGGTATTTAGGAATACTCAGGCAGACTAGAACAACCCAACAATTCTTTAAAGCAAAACAAGCAAACAAACAGTGAAAACATTAGAGGAGTGGAGAGGGAAAAGAGGAGTTGAAGAAAAGTTCTAGCCTAGCTATTAGCAGGTGCTTTCAGGTAAATGTGGTCCACCAGCTTCCTGGACTGATACATTCTGTTCCAGGGCTACCACTGCATTCATCCCTCATTCTGTTGCATACGTAAATCAAGCATTGTTTTTAACTCATTTATTCAACTGGTTTCAATGGGAAATGAAGTGCAATGCTAATCAATAAGCAGGTTTTCTCAGAAATACCTTACCTTTGTATTCAGTCAGCTTGCTTCCTCCTAAACGTATTTAGTTTAGTAACAGTAGCCTTAGTCACTACTAACTAGCTAAATTGGAGTGCATGCATATATTAGCATAATGCAATCAACTGAAGTATTGGTATATAGACCAGCCCCAATCCAAGCCCCACTGCTTTCTATGGAATATAGCCATGTGGAATGCTAACTTTAGTTGGATCAGGGTCAAAATGTCAAACAAAGGAAGGACTTGCTTTTTCCATCTGCTTAAAATTGCAAGGAAACACTCAGTACAACTTGGGTTTACTGCAGTACAGTAAGTTTTTTGGATAGCTTCTCTGCGAATGGCTGGCATAGCTGGTTGCAAAGGAGGCAGGTTCAGAATGAGATTGTCTGGGAGGTGTTACTGTTGTTCTTGGGAGGCTGTCACAAGAGACCTCTCCCCCTTGAGTCCTAAGCAGTAATTCCCCTGGCTTTGCACTTCAGATTTTAAGGGGTTTACAGTCCTGTTTAGGTAAACAGCTTGTGACTGCTTATTTTATTACTCACTGATAATAGGCCACTATTGTTTTGTGCAGGTGTCTGCCCAGCAGGTGGGACTTTAACAACATGTGAAGATGTGTAACCCAGGACAAGTCATCACCTCCGCACACCTGCCCCACTGCCACCTTGTAGGGTAACCAAAGTATCCTCTTTCTCATCACCCCCTCTCCCTGCATATGTATATGTGATAGAAGCTGTCACTTTACATGTTGCTTCCAGGAACTCTGCAGCAAAGTGCTTCCTGTTCTTTTGATACTGCTGCAAACAAAACAAATTCTTCCCATTCCAACTTAGGATGCCCAGAAATGTAGGAAGATAGAAACATAGAAATATAGAAACAGAGCAAGTCAGAAGGGGCCTCCCGGGCCATCTAGTCTGACCTCCGGCACCAGCCGGCTCCGCTCACGACATGCCCACCATGTGGACGTCCAGCCTTTCCTTGAACACCCGCACTGATGGGGCCTCACCGACCTCTCGTGGAAGCCCATTCCACACCCTCGGGGTCCTGACTGTCAGGAAGTGCTTCCTGGCATCCAAATGGAACCTTGGCTCCCTGAGCTTTGCTCCATTGGAGCGCGTCCTGCCTTCCTCTGCAGGGGAGGTCTCTACCCATCTCCATGTGACATCCCCTCACATACCTGTATGTTGCCAACAGATCCCCTCTGAGTCTCCTCCAGGCTGAAGAGACCCAGTTCCCTCAGTCTCGCCTCATACGGCATCCCCTGCAAACCGGCCACCAACCTTGTGGCCCGACGTTGCACTGACTCCAACCTGGCTATATCCTTACTGTAATGGGGGCCCAAAACTGAGCACAATACTCCAGTTGTGGGCGCACCAGAGTCATGTAGAGTGGTAGTAATACCTCTCTTGATCTAGAAGCCACACTTCGGCTATGCAACCAAGGGTGGCATTCGCCCTCTTGACCACCGCATCACACTGCTGACTCATGTTTAGCCTGCAGTCAACCAGAGGCCTTTAACCACCTCAGACAACTGGCTCTTCCAGTCTAGTGCTGTCTACTTTGACTGGCAGCAGCTTTCCAAGGGTAAAGCAGATTTTTCTGCCCTATCCCTACTACCTGATCTTCTCTAGAGATGCCAGAGTTTGCACTTGAAACCTTCTGCATGCTCTGCCACTGAGCTCCCTACCACCACCTTCTTGTGTGCAAAGGAGTAGTTTGGCTGTAGGTTGTGCTTCATAGTGTGGTTTGCTCTCATTTGTACACACACACAAATATGTTATAGAGCCAAACATTTCATGGTACATAGCAGCTTCTGTGTTAGATTGGATGGGGGAGACCTGGCTTCATGTTCCTGTGCAGTTGTGATAACAAGTTTACTGTGACTATTGCTTGACACGATCACAGGATTCTTGTGAAGATTAAAGCAAGCAAACAAACAAACCAACAAAGAAAAAAGGGTAATCCCTATGTATGAGTCACTGCAGGCAAATGGAAGGGAAATGATATGATACAAATTTAAAGCCACATGTCAACTTGTTCAATGATAAGAGACAAATTTTTAGCATGTTTCACTTTCTTTTGCACTGAAATCTTTTCAGCTGCAGTTTCAGGGTGACTGTGGCATGTAAAATCCCATAGGATTCCCTAGATAATTTATTTTATTTGGGAAAGACCCATTGATCAATAATAGAGCACATGTCCTGCAGGTTGAATGTCCAGGAATGGTGGTAAGATCTCTGCCCGAAACCCTGGAATGATGCTGTCAGTCAATGCTGGCAATGCAGGACTAGATGGTTCAATGGCCTGCCTTGGTATAAAGCAATTTATTATATAAGAACTACACAAAAGTGCTGGAAAGGCTGTGTAGGGGATTTGGGGTTAGTGCCATTAATGTGCTCTTGACACTAGACTCTGTCTCTTTCCATCTGAGTCAAGGGATATTGTGGAAGTGTAGTGATGACTGAATGTAGGCTGAAGTGTAGTTAATCCAGATAAATCAGACATGCCATTGGATTTGAACTGGCATCCAAACAGCCAATCTGGATGGGATTACACTTTGAAGGACCAGGTTTGTAGTTTCCAGGTGCTTCTAGTGCCAGCGTTGTTCATGAATATCAAGTGTAGCTGTAGCCAGATGCATCTTTTAACACTTCCAGGGAATGACTTCAGTCAATGCACAAAGGATAATCTGGCCACTGTCAAACACACCTGATTATATAGTTGTAATGCACTCCAAATAGTACTGCATCTGAAAGGTATTATTGCAAAAGATGCCAAACAAGATTGCAACCTTTTATTTTATTTTATTTATTTTATTTTTGCCCAGCATATACCTCTGATATTATTGGTTACTATTTCATTTCCAAACACAATTCAAATGCTGGTTATGACCTATTAATCTAAGTGGTTTGTGTAAAGATGGGGCCCGGCTTTGTCACAGTACAGCATTCTCTGCCAGACAGATCAGATTCAGAATGTGAGATAAGCAGGGGCGAAGGGGAAAAATTGGCAGGTGTCTCTAAAAAGTCAAAGATAGCAAGAGAGATTAGTCAGATAGTGACCAATCTGCCCCTAGGCACGGAGAAAAAAAACTGTAGAACAAAGGGAGTGAAGAAAGTGAATTGCTATCCCAGTGAGGTGGTGCTAAGCCACACAGGTGGACCACTGATATGATGTGAAGCATTATCATTGTTTGCCCCACAAGTACCGAGAACCACCTTGAGGATGGAGTCAAGACTCTGAGAAAAAGAAGGGCTATTTCAATTTGGAATTTATTTATTTAAACTCTTTATGTGAGCAGGAGCTACTCAGACAGATCAGAAGGACCATTACTTTGATCTGATTCATAGAACTCATCTTGTATCATAACAAAACCAGTTAAGTTTCCACCTGCTAGCTGTATTTTATAAGCTTTTTGCTTTCAACTGCTGAAAAGTAAAAAGGGGGAAAATGTGCCCACAACAGCTGGATACCAAAATATTTGAAGGAATCACCTTTACCCACATGGCTTTGCTCACCCAATGTGGAAGTCCTCTTTCTTCAAAAATCTCAACCATGCATTTTCATAAGCAGAGTGATAATGTATTTGCAATCACCACTTGAAACACAGAAGGGGAATACTATTACCCATAGTCTCCATTTTCCAGGGATAATGTGTTCCAAGGGCAGAGCATACTGGATTTTTTTTCTTTTCCTTTGAGAAAACTTCACTGCTGCCTTTGCTTTATTCATTAACATAGATGCAAGGCATAAGTGGAAGCAACAGGACAACTCCCGGAAGGCAGCAGATGTGGGATATTTCAAATGGTGCAGATTAGAGCTGCCAGGTTGCTGTCAGGTGATTGGCTGGGTGACAGGTGACCGGTCGTTACTCTCATATAACTCTGGTCCTCCATTAGCTTCACTGGCTTCCCACTGAAGTCTGGGTCCAATTTAAGGTGCTGGTTATGACCTATAAAGCCCTAAACAGCTTGGGACCGGGATACCTAAAGGAACGTCTTTTTCCCTACATGCCCTCCTGCGCCTTAAGATCTGCAGCAGAGGCCCTGCTCTGGGAACCCTCCTTGAAGGAGATTAGGAGATAGAACACCCGGAGGAGGGCTTTCTCTGCAGTGGTGCCCCAGCTATGGAATGCGCTCCCCAGATAGGTCCACCTGGCACCATCTTAATATGCTTTTCAGCACCAGGTCAAGACCTTTTTATTCACCCAATATATTAATGTTTAAAAGATTTTAATTATCTTTACTTCAGTCATGGGTTATTAGTTTTATTGTTTGAAGTATTTATGTTATTTTATATTATTGTATTTATTGAATCTGTTTGTAAGCCGTCCAGAGACGCATGGTGATTGGACGGGTTAGAAATATTCCAAATAAATAAAAACAAATAAATATCTGGGAGGTGGGAATGTTACTCCCACCTACTCTTCATGGCTCTCTTTGTTTCCTCTCTTATGTCTCCAAATTCAAGCTCCTTTTTCACATGCAGACAACATGATAACCTACACCCAAGTGTTAAGTGTGTGTTGTTGAAAGGTGTGCTATCATGTTATCTGAACCTAGTCAAGATAATATACCATGGGGAACAAGCCACAGCTCATGGGTTCTTTTCACAGGTTTTTCATGGTTAACAAATCATAGGTGAAACGGCAAGAGATTGCCTTGCTGAGTTTCACATTTTCTAGCCAAGGAAATCATTCAGAAATGCATAGACCACCTTTTAAGTTAGTAGAAATTCGACTTTAAAAATTTCAACCCACAAATAATATGTGGGATTCGAAACATTGCTCTTACCATATCCTTGCAAGGGCTCAGCTCTAACTGAATTAGACAAATTCAGGGAGAATAAGACTAATGATGGCCATTTGTCATATGGCTATACTACCTTCAGTACCAATGCCATCTCCATGATCAGAGACTGTACGCCGATGTGCACCAGCTGCTGGAGAACTTGAGCTGGAGGATGCGGTTGCACTCATGCCCTGCCTGCTGATTTCCCAGTGGCGGCTGGTTGGCCAGTGTGAACCATACTGCTCCACTAGATGGACTGTTGCTCTGATCCAGCAGGGCTCTTCTTACATTTTTATTAAAACCGGTTCATGAATTCTTGGTGAGTAAGAAAGCTTTCCTAGGAATGGATTTCTTGATCAGCAACTACCATGATGAAATAATGGACATAAGTTTCAACTGAGTGGGGAGAGTTCTAGCTTTGGTATATAAAGTGGTGGTGAGAAAGTTTCTTTCTGTGTGAAGTGGAGCCATTCTTTATAGTTCTGTGAAAAGCTGGACAGAGTGATCAGGGAAGGGATATTTAGATACATTTAATACCAATGCAAATGTTGTATTTCTTTCTAGTTCTCATGAGAACTGTTGTTAAATAAAGGTTCAGGGTTCTCAAATGCAAATTCTACACTGAAACTTTCTTAGTATTTGAACGATTGATGAAATAAGTTCAGCTGGATCTGCAACAGTTGTAACTAGGCAACTCTGAAACAAAAATGCTTATACAGCATGCTGATATGATTAATCATTAAGATCATGATCTGGATAGATCTTGGCATGCTATCATGACTAGGTTCAGACATTTCAGCAGCCCACACAACACCTGGGTGTGAGTTATCATGTTGTTTGAATCCAGGCACATTCTACAAGATGCTCTCCTACATCTGCTGGTACATGGCTCACTGAGAAGACTAACCATATCATTAAAGAAACTTTAGCATTATTTTGCCATGTCCTTGACTCTGATGAGGGAACACATTTAAGACCAAAATGATAAAACCATTATTGGAAATCTGGGGAGGGGAGGTCTCAACACAGTGTTATGAGCAGTTGTCTCTTTCCCTTCTCCATTCTCTATCAGACTCAGATGTAACTTCAGATGCACAGTGCTTTTCTTAAAATTACAGAGCAGGTTACAGAGCATTTTTTCTCCTCGAAATGTGGAAGTGTCAACCCATGTAAAGGGTTGACTCTAACTGAAACTTCCACGCCTTCTCTCCATTCCAGTAAAACTTCTGCTTCCACCTACACAGCTGCTCCTGCTGCTTGAAGGCTAGACAGTGGGAATGTCCAACACTTTAGAACAGGTCTGGTTGCTTGACCTGTCATCCCCTGCCTCATGCAAGAAATTCTGTTTCTAGCATTGACAAGCGCAGAAATTTCTCACTCCTTTTCTATGGAAAGGAGACATTTCTGCTTGAAAATCTTCACTAGATAATCTTGAAACTGCCAAGTTATCAGTCTACCTTTGCTCTTCAGCCACCCCCTCAGAATCAGATGAATCAGAATGGCAAAGACCTAGAGTAATGATTCTTACTCATTCTTCTGATGTGTTAGTATAAGATTCAGAGTGCCTAGAAAGGGCAATAGGTGTGACAGATTTTTCCTTGTCTTAGGATATTTAGGAGTTTTGGGATACACCAAAGCACTGTCTGGTGGATTAGGGCATGGTTGACTGACCAAAAGCAGAGGGAATTAGCGGGGAATCATCGGGATGGCAGCCAGTGACAAGCAGGGTCCCCCAGGGCTCTGTCCTGGGGCCGATCCTGTTTAATCTTTTCATTAATGACATGGAAGAAGGGGTGAACAGTCTGCTGATCAAATTCGCAGATGACACTAAAACTGGAGCAGTGGCCACAACTGAGGAGCAGGTACTCCAGATCCAAAAGGATCTGGACAGACTATGGAAGTGGGCAGGAGACAACAGGATGGTGTTCAATGTGGATAAGTGCAAGGTCTTGCACTTGGGGCATAGGAATAGGTGTCATAAGTACAGGTTAGGTGACAAGTGGCTGGAGAGCAGCACTTGTGAAAGGGACCTCAGGGTACTGGTTGCCTGCAGGCTAAACATGAGTCAGCAGTGTGATGTGGTGGTCAAGAGGGCGAATGCCACCCTTGGTTGCATAGCCAGAAGTGTGGCTTCTTGATCGAGAGAGGTATTACTACCACTCTATACGACTCTGGAGTGCCCGCAACTGGAGTATTGTGCTCAGTTTTGGGCCCCTCATTACAGGAAGGATATAGCCAGGTTGGAGTCAGTGCAGTGTAGGGCCACAAGGTTGGTGGCCAGTTTGCAGGGGATGGGGTATGAGGCGAGACTGAGGGAACTGGATCTCTTCAGGCTGAAGAGGATACTCAGAGGGGATATGTTGGCTACAGGTATGTGAGGGCATGTCACATGGAGATGGGTAGAGACCTGTTTTCCCCTGCAGAGAAAGAAAGGGCGCACTCCAACAGAGCAAAGCGCAGGGAGCCAAGGTTCCATTTAGATGTCAGGAAGCACTTCCTGACAGTCAGGACCCTGAGGGTGTGGAATGGGCTTCCACGAGAGGTCGTTGAGGCCCCTTCAGTGAGGGTGTTCAAAGATAGGCTGGACGTCCACATGGTGGGCATGTCGTGAGCGGAACCGGCTGGTGCCGTAGGTCAGACTAGATGGCCCGGGAGGCCCCTTCTGACTTGCTTTGTTTCTATGTTTCTATTATGTTATAGGATTTGGATATTTAGCTTTGATGATGGATTGGCAGCTAACAATCTTATGCATATTTTAGGCATAGAAGTACTATTTCTAGTATGAGCACAATTTGTTAGACATACAGGATTCGTTAGAGTTTCCCTAGGAATGGGAATGGGAAAATTGATTCCTTTCCTCCAAAGTGTGTAATTGCAGCTGAGTCATAGATTCATGCTCATCTAGAGACTCCATATCTTTCTCCAACTCAGTCTCATTGGCTTGTTGCAAAGCTGCATTAGGGTTTTAGGTTGCCATAACTGCAGCTTCATTTGTTGATTATCCTGCAGTACATGGGGCACAAACTGGGCATGGACCAACACTTCCTTAATTCAGGGGTCACTGTAGGGCATATTATCAACCCAAGTCATCACAAGACACATGATTAGTGTACCTTGAGAAAATTCTTCCTTCTATTATTCCAAATTTAGGAGGACAGTGTGAGACCACTGGTGGAAGCTATGGGTTCTCGGTATGTTCTGTAAGACAATGTTTAATTAATTATAATCTTCATTCCAGAACTAAGACACTGATGGGAAAGCCCTTGCAAAAAGAGCTTTAAAATAAAACTTTATAGGGTTGGTTCAGCCTTTAAACTGTGCAGCAGTTTCAACTTATTCAGCATCTGTTGGATGAGGTATCCAGATGAGCTTTTTATTGTGCAAGCATCCTGCCTCAGGAAGGGTGGGGGGTCTAGACAACACCGAGGGTTCCATTTGGTACCCTCCTGTGTTTTCCCACTGGTTATTCTTATACTCTTTCCACTGAAGATGTGATAAAGAGGGAAAGACAGGATATCTTGCCATGTCTTTGGACTGTAGCAACTAGAAGCCATCCAGCTGGAAGCACCCCAAGCCAAGTCTCCCACCAGTCTATGATGCTGGATTGAACACAGGTCATCTAATAATAGCTAAAGCATCACCTTCTCCTTGTGCCCCATCTGGTTCTTTAGAGCTCATTTTCAAGACTGAAACAATAGGAGAATTATACTTGCTAGGGTGATCCTACTTTCCGATCCCACCGGCTGCCACCAAATTGTAACAGACTCCCCTTGGATGGAGCTTGGCTCTCTCTTCTACACAAAATCCTAATGGCACCAGATAGACTAAATTAATTAATTGGGCTTTATTGACCAAGGAAGAAAAGAAAAGAAGCAACTTGAAGATTATGGGCTTTGCCAACATGTCATGCCAAAAACATATGACTCTACAACATACTGATCTTCTTTTCATTGAAAGGACGGCAGAGCTGAATTCCACTATGGTGGGAGTCCAGTGAAACACCAATATTGCTAAATAAATTAAAAATTATGCAGCCTAGATTTATATACAACTAGTCTGTTAGAACTACAAGCTAAACAACATATGATTCAATTCACTTGTGTGTAGGGCCAGGAGTTGCTCTTAAGCCCATTGCCCAAATCACAATATAAACATAGCTTGTTTATCAAAGTACCATGGTCACTGAATATAAGCAATGAACCCCTTTCAAAGGGGCAATTACAATTAAACTCTAATTAAACAGCCATATTTCAAGAAGCAACAAATGAACTGGTTAATTGCAACAAGGGTTAATCAATTAGAGCTGAGCTTTTGCAAGGAAAAGGCAAGCAGCAGTGTTTTGGATCTTAGGCTTTATTTGTAGTTTGAAATACTTTAACTAAAGTTAATTCATGCTCACTTAAGAGACAGTCTATGCATTTCTGAATGATCCCCTTGTCTAGCAAGTGTGAAATTGAGAAAGCCTCCCTCTCGCCCTGCCACCCGCCATCTCATTTAACAATATATTTTTATTTGTTTAAAGTCTATCCAGAAACTCTTAAATAACAAGAATACTAAATCTGTATTCCTGAAGTAGCAAATAGAGCAGGGGGGAATCCTCAAAGTGGGAGGAGGTATGGGAAAAGAGACGGGGTGGGGGGAGAGAGAATGATAATTGTTTTCTCTAAGGCTATTATTTAATGTGAAAGTAAATAGTCAGGCTGAAAATCAGCTAACAGAAGGGGATTAGGGAGAACAGATCTCGGAGTGGCTTGATTTCTAGCAGCGCTGTCTCTTCAGACAGTGACGAGATACAGGCAGGGAAGGCAGCAGCCCTCCAGATGGCTGGGGAAAGTGTTTGTCTTGGGTTACTGCAGGGCAGTCTGGACTCTTGCAGCAGGCAGCCTTGGGAAAAGCTTCATTAGGAAGCAAGTTACATGTCCACTAGTAAAACGGAGGGAGAGAAATGAAAGAAAAAGAAAGCAGACTGCCCAAGAGGGTCTGGGCTTGACTATTGTTAACATATACTTGACCCCCGTCCCTCCCGTTCCTCATGACACAGATGTCTCCTACCTCTATCACCTCCCACTGCTTTAAGCCCTCCCCCCTGCACCTGGGTAGCTGAGCCCGGCCAGCTGCTTGCAGTATGCTGTTTGACTTTGGAGGTGGCTGCTAGCGGAGGGGGGAGAGCACAGGCGCACGCACGCACGCACGCCCTCGCTCGCTCGCTCGCTCACTCGCGCACGCACACACGGACAGACACAAACAAACAAACACGCACGCAGCACAGCCTTTCTGCGCGCGGGCGGATCTGCACACGCGTTGCATGGAGCGCCTTGCCCAAGGCAGGCGGGCACAAGGGGAGCCTGCAGAGCGACGCCTCGCCGCCTTCGCGAGAGGCGGCAGCAGCGGCAGCGGCAGCGGCAGCAGCGGGACGAGGCAAGCGCGCCGCCAGTGACAGCCCTGCTCGCGAGCGCTCGGACTTCAGCTCACGTTTGTCTACCGCCGCAGGCAGGGACGCTCAGCGAAGCGCAGTGGAGGAGCAAGACCTGGGCATATTTCATCTCGGACTACTTTTGGAGGACTTTTGTTTCCTTCCTACTACTACTATTATTTTTACGTGATTATCGTCCCGATTGTTCTATGCGAGTCCTTGTTCCTTTCGCATCGGCGCCACCAATATAAGCCCTGTCGCACGGATCCTCTTTTCCCTTCGTTCTTTTCCCCCATTTTTAAGCCAAACAAAACCAAACACTCGCGCGCGCGCCAGCCCCGGGACAGCTGGAGTTTCGCTTTGGTTTTGTTTTTGTTTTGCCCTTGGACTCGCGCGCGTGTCCGTCTTGTGTGAACGTGGGTCGTCCGGAGTGGTGGGGGGTGGGGAGGAAGGAAAAGAAAGGAAGCGAAGCGACGTTGCATTCCCTTCTTCCTCTCACATCCCCCCCCCCCCCCCCTTTCCAAGCCAGTCAGCCTGCTTGCCTGCCTGCCTGCCTGGCTGGGCTGTCGGATCTCCGCCAAGGAGGACGGGAACTTTTTATTTTCAGCTCTCAGCCTGTGGCGAATGGTGGGAATCTCCGGTCCCTTTCAGTGTAAGTAACCCTCTCCATCCCTCCCACCAGACCCGCGCACGCCCCCTTTGCAAGAGTGGGAAGCAGAGCGGTTAGATCGAGGAGCTGCAGGGTGGGTCGGGTTGTTGGGGGCAGTTGAGGAGACTCGATCCCCAAATTTCCTTCTCTGTCCTGATCTCTCGCACCCCTTTCTCCCCGTCCCACCCCTGTTGTTTTATTACTATGCGGGCTCCTGTGGCTGCAACTCACCAGCACAGATTGGAACTCTTCCTGCGGCAGGGGACGGGCAAGGGGTTGGATTGTATGCATGCGGGGCTGGTGGGAAGGAGGAGGCTCACCTTTCGATTTCGCCCCGCTATCCCTTTCCAAAAGTGCCGGAGCAAAAATAGCTAGAAAGTTTTACGGAAAAGCAAGCTCCGCCCGCAGCCTTGATTCGAATTCGAAGACTGCTTTCTGGGGCGCCGTGTCTTGACTTTAAGCTGGCGGCTCAGGACTAGAGCTCAGAGCTGGAATTCATTCGTAATGCTGGGAATTGTCCGCCACCCCCCTTCCCCGGAAAGTGTGTACCACAGAATCTCTGAGCACGTGCAAAGTGATTTCGTTCCCCCCGAGTAAACACAGCCACGTCTCTGGGACAAGCTTTAGGGTAAAACTTCTAAGTCAGCAAACAGATCTAGTTTCTGCGTTGGATTCCTGTCGCTCAAGAGCTCATGTGATCAAGAGTGTTTGAAATATATATAAAACCCCATATTGAAATTGCGGTTTTCAAGAGAGACGGCGCCAAATAGAAACTGTCAAGCACTTTCCACGCTGACAACACTGTAGGCATTACACGATTAACATCACTTTAGGTTTTCGTACGGAGATGTATTTCAAGTAAGAAGCATGCCCCTGAGATGCAGTATAATTTTGTGTAGTCCAAAATGATAGAGATTTGTTGGCGTCGCTTTTCTAAGCCTTACAAGCCAAAGCTGTACTGATTAACATAGTGTATATACTAATTGCACATAGCACACACAGTGCAGATAATATTCAGTGAGATAAGGAGCTCACTGATTTGCACATTAATATTTATCACAGGAAATTCAAACTCTAAATTGCCACGGAAGAATTTGGTCAGTTGCATTCTCCAGTGAGAATTTGGCTTGGAATGAGATGGAGATTTGTAAACTTGCAACATGTGTCTAGGTATGTTTACTTAGAAGTAAGACTCAATGAGTTCAGTGGAACTTTCTCCCAGGTAAGTTCAGGCAGGATTGCCACCTGGGCTAAGTGACTGTTATGAATGCCCTTCTTGAAACCCGCACAGTACATCGGTCACAAAGGATAATCTGATAATTTTACTAACCACTGAAGTTGATAAAGTCTTACTGACTTTAATGTCACTTCAGTGCTGTGACCTGCTGGTCAGGGAATCTTCTCCGTTGGATGCTAGAGTACCATACATGTCAAAGTTCCCATTGTATTCTTTGGAAATGGAAGTAGAGTGAATATGGCCATATGGACTTATTAAGGTTTGGAGAGACAATATACATACATCATATGCTTTAAATAATAAGACAACCATGACTTGTGCTATAAAAAGAATAATAACTGTCACTAAATTCAGAAATGGCAAGGCTTTAGTGTTATGCATTCATGCTTATTTGGAAGAAAGTCCAAATTTGTCAGCAGAACGTATTCCTAGGTAAATGTGAAAAGGTTTGCAGCTTTATACGCCGTACAATCATACCATAATTTTCATGCCAGGAAATATTTCTAACAAATATTATAATATGGCCTACCTACTTGATGGATGACTTCTGAGTCTTGGAATGCACTGCTAGGTTTTTGCTTCAGCAAAAATCTATGTACTTAATGTAACTCTGACCCCTTTAACTTTTAACATTGCTTCCCCTAATTAATCTGTTCAGGCCCCAGACTTAAATGGCTGTCTACAGCTGCTGAAAATTGATTTATCCCCTGATGGTGGTCTGAGTTGCTGACCAAATCAGATTTTCCCTTCAGTTGCAGATGAACTTTAATCTGTTTTGATTATCTATTTCAATAATGATACTTTAAAAAAAACCAGACCATGAGACACAAATACTATTAGCAAACAAAAATTGAAACAATGTATAAATCTCATCTCTTGCATACTTGTGTTGATACTGTGCTATTCTTCATTTGTTCCTCAGGATTTAAGTGG
The DNA here is from genome assembly GCF_004798865.1 of Varanus komodoensis. Classification (NCBI taxonomy): domain Eukaryota; kingdom Metazoa; phylum Chordata; class Lepidosauria; order Squamata; family Varanidae; genus Varanus; species Varanus komodoensis. The sequence continues at coordinate 3,081,013 of NW_025335438.1, forward strand.
GTAACTTAAACTGGCATATTATCCAAATTAGATTTAACAGTGTACAGAGAGAGTTATTTTTGCTTCTGGCTAAGGAAATAGTATTAGCAGTTTTTGGATATAGTATGGTCAATTTTCTGGTGACGTTGGCCCTTCACAATTGTGCCTTGGTTGATGACATGACCTTTCCATGGGAGAGCCTCTTCCAAATGATTCCAGGATTATTCCTAAGGAAATCCAACCAACACTATGGCTATGGAAAATTTTTAGGAAGTTAAATGCCATTTCTGGCATTCAGAACTGATTCCTGGAGTGCCAACTTCTCAAAAGCTGGAAAGTATTTCTTTTGAAATGTATATGGCAGATATCCAGTGGGTGCACTAGTGACAAGAGATGCACAGTTTTTCTTGCAAGCTCAGAAATTACTTAATAAGTCTTTGTGCTGCCACACCATCTCTTATAATTATCACTGTGAAACTTTTCTGATCAGGATCTCAGATTTCACTGTGTATTTTTACTACTGTAGCACATGATGAATCACGTTGGCTGTTTCAGCATCGCCCTTCCCCTCTCCCCACCCTCATATATATATGTGTGTGTGTGTGTGTGTGTGTATAATACAATATAAAAAACAAAGCAAAAACATGTTCATATAGAAGTCCTATCCCGATCACTCAATGCACAATCTAGGCTTTCTTCATGGAGTAATGAGAAATGACACTTTGGTCTTCAAAACCCCCCAAATGAGCTGACAGACAAGTATCATTCTGCTTTGCAGTGGAATGCAGACAGTGCTATGAGCTTTCTGGATTCTAGCAACTGCTGCTGCTCAACTTCTTTTTAAAGGGCATTCATCTTTTCAGGATTTTTAAAGGAACACATTTTATTTGTACTCCCTTCCCTTGTGAACCCAGTAATGGTGACATTGTAGGCAAGCACCCCTTGAATATGCTTTAGTCTGTCTTGCTAAGGCATCTGCCCTGAATCTCAGAACTTGACATCATGGATCCTTCTGCCCACATCATGCCCTTCCTTGAAAGTAGTATTTGTCTAGAAAAGGTGGGAGGAAGGCAACAGCTCTACCTGAAGTTTGGTCAGTGGCCAACAAGCTCAAGGCATACTTTTCTGCCAACTTCTATTTCTTCCTTTTCTGAAGCGGAATTCAGCTGACAGACACTGAATGCAAAGCCTTCTTTGCAGAGGTTCTGTGGCGCTTTTTCTCTGAAGAAAATTGGTGTCTGTGTGGTATTTTTGATGGAGAGGGAAGGGCTTTTAACATATGCCTGACGTTTTCATCATTCAGCTTTTTGGGACACAGCCCATTGATGATATAGTGTTTAGGTAAATGAGCAGGGTGTGGCAATATAGAGCGCTTTTCTTTTTTTTTTTTTGAGGATAAATATTTCCATTACCACTATTCCCTTTGTTCTATGAGAACTTAAGTTGGCTCTTAACAGCAGAGATAAAATAGAGACTTGGTGTGCACTGAAGTTTACTTTCCTTTGGATTGGATTGGCTAGATCTGGATGCATTTTTATAGCTGCTCTTTTCAATGAGACTTGAATTGGGAAGCAGAGAATTTTAGGTAAAAATGGGTATCAGTATTAAAGAGTAAATAATCCATCTCTTATAAAAGAAGTGTGATTTCTTTTTTTAAGGAAAAATTACACATTTCTTTTAACATGCTCCACAGTACTTCACATTTCAGGAGATAAAGGGTACAAAACATAGCAAAAGGACTTTTTTACGTGAACTAATGCATTGTGTGTATTAAACATTGCATTTGGACATGACATTGATTATAGCTTAATCCATATGTGCTTTTGTTTAAGTTTATGATAGAATAATAAGAAAGATTAATATGGAAAGCATTTGGAAATTAAATGGTTAATGGATTAGAAATTATTTTTTTTAAATGAAAAGGAATATTGCAAAAAAGAATTATTTTGATTTACAGGGTATTATTACACATTGCTTTCTATCTTCATTTTTTTTCCTAGCACTGATAAGAAAGTTCTCAAATGATGTTTGAAGAGCAGTGGACGTTTTATTAAAGTAAGCATTGGTTCACTATAATGGAGGTAATTGTGAGTGATAAGAACAGAGCAGGTTATCTGTGTGTTGTTTAAACAGAAGGAGCTACTTTTATGCCATTTTTAGGAACCATCTGTACAAGGGAAGGGTCACCTGTCTGTCCACACTAATTATAGATTAGGGGGGCAGAGAAATGAAATTTGAGTAGTCTTCCTGGTAATGAACTCCATAGTGATTTTATTGTAAATGAGTTTTGTGTACTGAGGGCAATACTAATTTTGAAAGGAAAACAAGCTGCTGCATGGCCGACATGCACTTGCATTGCAGTTGTCAGACAGAGTGGATGAGAAAGCAGCAGATGAAAACGGGATGCTGGACTTGCACAGTAAGCATGGTCTCAGTTCAGGGGTGAATGGTGTGCAGTCGCTGTCTTTTCGAGAATATCGCTAATTTGAATTAGAAATAGCCTTTGGTTCAGTACAGGAGGACTTCACTAGAGTGGAGGAGAAATAGTCATTATTTTATTTCAAATATATGTTTCTGTACACATCCTGTCTTCATAGCTTTGGTGTATACATGCACTAACCTTAAAGGAGTAAAAAAAGTAATCCGCAATAAAAAGGTCACATGAATTTCTACCACATCTGTTTATAGTAATTATGAACATAATTAACATAAGAATTACAAGTGAAGTAATGACGAGCTGAACAATGAGGTATTATGGCATAATGGTCATATGTCGGTATTCTCACATTATAACACACTAGAATTCACATATTCAATGCAAGAAAGGAAATGCTAGGTTTTGAAGCATTAAAACAGCTAAAAAACATCTCTGCCTGAGGCAGATGGACCTTCTTGCTTTATAAGGAGGTAACCCGTTATTAAGAGAGAATCAGTGGAAATTAAGATTTGTAGCCTCAAGCTTGGACTTTCAGACAGCTGTGATTATGAATGGTTCATCTGTTACACATTTTTACTCTGACCATATATTGCGCTCGCTCGCTCTCGCTCGCTCTCTCTCTCTCGCGCTCTCTCTCTCTCTCTCTCTCTCTCTCTCTCTTTTTGAAGTGATATGCTGGGGGAGGGGAAGAATACACATTTTCAGGGCAAATGGTTTATTCTGCAAAGATACCAGTTTCCTGTGAGATCTGATAGGAAATATATGTTTGCAGCAAGCATTTTGTTAACAAGTAAAGGACACTTTCAGCTGATGGTTTTTAGAAGCCCATCATGGGAAGATGTGCTATATACCCAGGGACCAATCCTGAGAACATTGCCCCATATAATGACCACACAGCTGTACTCCTGTGGTACATGCTTATTTCTTACAATAGAGTGCATGGGATACAATTTATTGTAGGTTCTGATCATTTACTTGGAGCATGTAGGGTGTTTTGTATTCTCCAGGATTGCACCCTAAGACATCCACAGACTACAGAAAGTATCACTAGTGGCACGTTTGCTAGTGTATCACATGCTTCAGTTTGAAGGGAATTGAGTAGACATTTAATTCCCTTTATAATATTGTATGCCTGATTCTCTCAAATATGGTTGCCTAATTCATGGCCTTTACAGAAGGCAGTAAGGAGATGTGGGCAAGTGTTTTTGTTTTGAGAATAAAAGTCTGTCTGTGTAAAGAATCGGATGTCAGTTTAAACACAGATCATGCTTTCTTTTCTTTAGTATACCTCTGAACTCCCTTTCTGAGAGTGATTGTGCAGGTATGCTTCTTCCCATTCTTAACAGAAGGAAGTAAATTCTGCTGCAGTTATTTGAGATTCACTTCTGAATAACTATGCTGAAGATCAGGGTATAATGTTGTGATCTAGGAAAGCTTATATAGCAGAAATATTGTGGGCATAAGCCTTGATACATGTTCAGAGCAATGATGAATGGGAAAAGAATGCCTTATGCTATGTCCCAGTGACACCATGAAATTTTCACATTATTGGATTAGTGGAGGATTTGTGACAGAGTCTTCTTTATGTGGCATTTCATTACATGAAATGGCACAATTTCCACACATATATGCATCCCTTCTTTTGGTATTAGGTTCTGCTTTTGGACATTTGTCCAAGCGTCATGTCCTCTTTAATGTATTCTTGGTGGGATAAGGTCCCTTTTGACCAAGATACTTGGCTGGTATGCTGTAGTATGTTAGTATTTCTCTTCTTTTGTCTTGCTGATCTGCAGTTTTCCCAAAAGGAAGGCACTCTTCTAAAGTAAATTAACATTATCATGTTATGGCAGTAATAGTTCATTTAACATGTAAACTTTCACACTGTGCTGTTTCTGTTTGTCATGGGGAGTGTGTAGATCAGGACAAATATCCATCTAATCTTGCATCCTTGTATCTAGTTATGGCCAGCAAATGCCTGTGGGAAGTTTATAGTCTTGGTAACTAGGGGGTCAGTTTGTCTTTATACCTGGCATCTGATCTCTAGAGGTATGTTGCTTCTGAATATGATGTCCCATCATCATGGCTAAAATCATTAGTTAACACATTCTTCAGGAATCTTCCTTAATGGGTTGAGTTTTTTTTAGCCTACTCCGATGCATTCTCTTCCTTATTCTGCATGGACTCAGCCAGATAACTGCATTTTTTAATGGAACATGTGGAGTATAGATCTTCAAGTCACCCGTTTATCATAAAAACACTCATCTTATATGAAGAAAGAATAATAACCTGCATGCTATTGGCTTAAGGTTTTGGGAATGTAGCAGATTAGAAACAATACTTGTCTTTCTGTAAAAGTATTTCATAAGCTCATGAGTTTCTTAAACAGGGAAATCTCAAATGTTCAAACACTATTATTTTGAAGAAAGACTAAATCTCAGATATTCAAAGATTATTAGACATTACTTTACATTTATGAAATTGGGCCCATACTGAGAATCACTCTTTCATCAGTTTCAACATAAACAAAGAGATATGGTAGGGGAACTTCTTTCAGTAGGAGGTGGGGCAAAGATAATATACATTGTCTGTGTACCTCATGTATTGACATGTTGACACCCACTAATTGATGCTGCTTAGATTGCATGGTTCATCTGTATTCAACTGGTGGTTCAGGATCCACAAGTGGATCATTTTGCCATCTAAGGTGGGTTATATTAGTGCTTACACAACTGACTATATATCAGAATATCTAAGTTTTCTCTTATCAGTTTTGAGAAGGCATCAAGTAGTGCCTTTGTGTGTGCTATGGAGCTCGAAGGAGTAAGCTGATGATACCTTTATGTAGTTGATTACTTTGGCCCTTTGGGCTGGTCTTAGTTTGCTCCACAGTAGGCAGCAAATTAAAAACAAAATTCCTGCAAAGATTGATTTTTCTTCTGCATGAAATTTCCCAATAAAGGACTTAATTTGTTCCCTGTTGCCAGTCCTCTCTATGTAACAAGGAACATTGTAATTTTTTTTAAGGAACAGGAAGTTCAGAAATTATTTAGCAGTAGGGGACATAGAAAAACAGTGTGATATGATGCTTAGATGTGTTGTCAGGACTGGAGAGATCCAAGTTTAAATCCCAATTCAGCCATAAAGCTCCCAGGATGAGTGTGGGTTGATCACTTTCTCCAACCACAAATAGGGTTGCCGGGAGGATACAGTAGAAGGGGCTATGTGAATTGAAAACATCATGCACATGACTTTCAGGTCTTTGTTGTAAATCAGTCAGTCAATCACTTTTGTATCTGGTCTGGAACTCTCTGTTCTTACTTTACATGTTCCAGAACTGAGACCTGGTATTAACAATTGACCGTAAGCCCTGGAACTAATCAAGTTCAGTACAGAATTAGTCTTCAGGTATATCGTTTTGTATAGAGATAGATTGTATCAAGTAAGAACACAGGAGAAAGGGTGGATGTTACCTTAAGAAAGAGAATTAGGACCTACATGAAAGTTCTGTTTTCAAGAGGATGGGTGTTTTAGCAGGTGTGTGGACATATGTGTGCCAGAGTTGGGCACGCCACCTCCAGGAGAAGAAGTTTGCCCCCCGCCCCCCATCACTCGGTCATACGCCAGTGCCTTTCTCTCCTTCTCACACTCTCTGTTTATTTTTCCTGCCTCCATCTGGGCCATGCTGATATTGTAATCACCCTGATGCACATTGCCTCCCCCCGCTTCTCTCACACACAATGTGCCATCCTGACAAGGCTTTTACTTCAGATAAGCTGCGATGTGTGTTTAATGAATACAAAGCCCTAGCTGCACCGCTGCCTCGGTTACTGCCTGTGCTCTCCTCAGCCAGAAGGTAATCTCTGAGCATTTGGAGGGGGAGCATGCCTTCCTTCCCCCGTACCCCTCCCCATTTTCTCTAAATGATTCTGAAGTCGATAACGGACTGGAGAAGTGAAGATGTAACCTCTTATCTTGCTTCTCCTCTTAGCTGGTGGGGAATTTACATTTAAAGATTAGCCTGGAGTGAGAGAGGAAAAAGGGATCTGCCTTTTGTTGTGTGGTGTTGTGAGGCATCTAACCTCACCTGGCCTGGCTTTGCATTCTCCCATCAGCTCAGTTATTCAAACGGGACTTGCAAAGGTGAGATTATTCTCTCCCAGCCTACCCCTCCTGCCTTATCTTTAATTGGATTTAATTTGGCCATCTGAATGGGTTTAGGAGGTGTTTGTTTTGTTTTGCTTTTTTAAAGCCTCAATAAAGCAAAAGAAGTGTGGTTTTTGTGGGGAACAATAGATTATTTATTGACTGGGCTTTAAAACCATTAGATGGAGAGAGAAAATGAACATCATAACAACTTGATTAGCTCTTTTATTAGGTGAGAATGGGTTGAAAATAGACTTCAGTGTAAGAGGTGGGTGGGGAGAGGAGGAAAGGTCTGAAAATTTTCCTTGGTTTTTGAGTGATGGAGATTAGCTTACATGGCCCTAACTGAAGTTTATGCATGTGGATTATTCTGATTGCTTTGCTATAATGAACTTAACCATAGAAAGGCAATTAATAATGTAGTCGTAAGGTAGGCTCAATGAGTTCAGTGGAACTTACTTCTTTGTAACATTCATAGGATTACAGCCTCAAGGGGTGTCTGATTTGAATGCTATGTTGAATTGTATGCATATCTTGGGGAAATCTAAGATGAATGCTGCTGTAATTTTTTCAGTTTCATTTTGAACTTGTGCTTACTGTTTGGATTATTTATGGTTTTAGTTGATAGGACTTAAGTCTAAATGTGCAAGTGTTTTAATATTTAATTTTTCATATAATATTTAGAATTTTTAGAGCTAGGAAAGAATGGAAATCACTCTCAAAAACAAACACCCAAGCACCATCTAGAGGTATTCTTTTTTAAAGTTTCCAAGAAACCCCCATGATTAAAATTAAACCGTGACATTAACTTTAACCCCAATCCTGAACACTGTTGTTTAGAAATAAGTTCCACTGAGATCAGCAGAGCATATTTTTAAGTAGCTGTGTTTTAGATGCACCTTCCTCTTGTTGCAGTGCTCGGTCAGGTGCTTTCATAGCTGACTATCAAGACATGATCCAGTAGCTAAGTGCCTAATTAAAATTTGTTTAAAGCCAAGAGGGGCGGGAGAACATGTATCCATGTTGACAACAGCAGATCGATAGGGTAAGACAATAGAGTCCCATTATTTTACTTCCATTGACTGGATATATTGACATTTCAGGTTTATGATTGCCTCAGTGAGCATGATGGAACACAAGTTCAGAAACCAACCGGCAGAGTGCCACATATATTACTGTGTGTCATCTCTGCCTTCAAGTTACCTTATCACTGAAGCAGAATAGTAATGGATGGCCGCAGAGCACTTGGGAAGGTTTAGGGCTCTATCAGTTACAAAACTGACATACAACAGATCTTGGAAGCCTCTTTTAATTACACCTAGAATTATGGTAGCCTGTGTTACCTGCCAGTACTGCAGCACTTCAGAGTTTATGGGCTAAGAGCAGACAGGCTAACAAGGTACTTGTGTTTCATATTTTATATGTTTGCGTTTGGTTTAAAGTTTTCCATGAAAACTGATCGGGTGACTGTGCACTGTTCCATTGATGTGCCTGGTCCAAATCATCTGCTAGAACTCTGTTGGGTTTGTAGATTGTGTAAGAATTCAAAGCATAATTTAAATCATCTTGCTTGCTTGCTTGCTTGCTTGCTTTCTCTCTCACAGTGTCTCTGTGTACATATACTAGATCAATTTCTGATGGTAAAGAGAAGGTTGTACATAGACAGGATATTATGGTCTGTTTTTTTATTTTCTGACCATTAAATGTACAGTCTGAGTATACTTAAATATGTTGAATACATATTGAAATATAGAATAAGCACTTATTATCTCAAATTCTTTGAGATACTCTGTAAAATGGAACTGGCAACACAATAAAACCCATCAGTGTTAGGCAAGCATGGAGACAGAAATTAATTTAAAACAGACAAAGAGCTAATATGAAAAGAGCCACTAGTGATTTAACCCATTTTTAAAAAGTGTAATGAAAATATAAAATGCATTCAGATTGTTCCATAATAATACAACGGTTGTGGCCATTGAGTGGACTACTGATGCCCCCGTGAGATAGTAAGGAGAAAATGAGTCCTTCATACCATTTCCATGAAAATTTTAGGTTTCTGTTTGATCAGCAGGTGCTGTTGAGATGAAAGCCATGCGTAAATTTTCAGAAGGCCAAAAGTGTCAATTCAGAAAAGGAAAGTGATAAGAGAAAATGCAATCAGTTTTCCTGTTTTCAATTTGTGCAGAATTTGAAGAGCTGTTTTGTTAAACTGCTACATCTGCTCCAATATGAATATTGAACTACTTCCTCTAAAAATAACACCCTATAATTTGCAAGCCACTGCAATCTTTTGTTAATGTGAGTGGGTTGAGGAAAAAAACCTGTTCTGAAAAAAAATCTCTAGCTTAATGTGCATTTTTACTTATTGGCATTTTTTCTGGAGTAGGAAAAAATGGTATTATGTAGTTAGGACTCCATCACAGTGATGGACCATAACAATGTATCTTCATAACTAACACAAGTATATTCAGCAAGTACATTTTAATTTTTGAAAAATTAGTTTTGAAACCAAAGCCTTACAATAATGTTGCAAGCTCAGATTTAGTATTTATTGCAATATAGCCTTTATTCATTTTCTTCTGCTTTTACACTCTCTAAAGAAATACACTGTAGCCTGTTTCTTATTATACCAGCAAATCAAAATTTTAAGGTAATCAAGAGTATTTTAGTTAATAGGGCTTTCAGAGCTACTTTTTCCATATTTAAATAAAATGATTAAATTATACTTGAGTGTATTCATTAAAAATCCTCTTCAGTAGTGTTGTTAATCAAGTTTTATAGAATGTACAGGACACACATTGTGAGAAGCAGCGGGGATTAGAAATTACAGAGTAGGCTAGAGAAATAGCAAGGTATTTGCAAATGAAGATTTTGAAATATAATTTTAAAATAGTGAAGCTTTACAAAAGTGACCTAAATGATGTGGCAGTCCTCTGTGATCAAAATAAAAAATAATATAGTATGCAAAGAGACATTTCCAGTACATTTATACAATAATTATAGTATAGGTACAGAATCCATGTTTCAGAGTAATTTTAAAAAATCACCTTTTTCTGTGACAAAGAATGTAAGAATTGTAGTTCCAGTATAATTGCTGTCACAAATTGAAATAAGCTAAAAATGGAATTTAAAGTTGAAATTCATACATCCTGCTATTGATGTCAGTGGAATTATGCACAAGTAGGGGAAAAATCTTTGAAGGTTCTTAAGTTTTGTTTTATTTCCTTTGCCAGATACCTGGTATGGTGACCTTTGAAATAAAAAGAAGCATCTTAAAGAAAGCATAGTTCATTATTAGAACCAGCTCTTGTAAATTTGCCTTTATGGGCAAGACTCCATCTAGTGGAGTGAATCTGCTCCACCAGCAGTAACAAGCACATGGGGCCATTTTTTTGCTCTTTGACACTTACAGTGTTAACATTTCACATTATTGTTTCCAACAGGTTACTCTGTGTCACATGTTAGAAATGTCACATGTTATATTAACTGCTACCTGAGAAGGTAGTTTCATGGCCCACATCAGTTGTATAAGAACCTATAGTTAACTTGGTGGCTATGGGATGCTTCAATATGTCTGCCTGGCTGGATGTTAATATGCCATTTGCATAAGTACCAGTCATTACCACCAACCAGTTTCCCTTTGTGATTCACTTTATCTGAAGAGCTATAGACTACATTTCTTGCCTGACTGATGATGACCGCACAGTCACCTCCCTAGGTGGTAGTTCAAATGTCATGTTTCAATTCCCTGGGTCAAAAGACTTTCCACAATGGACTGTCTGGCTGATGTTCTGTTTTCAGTGTAACATTCCTTCATTTGCCTGGGAGCAGCAGGAATCAAACTACTCTTTCATCATTTCATCATGACAAGTTGCCTTAATGCGTGCAGCTAGGGTTACATCAAGACTTTACATTCTAACACATAAACAGTCCAGCCATATTTTTGCTTCTCATTACTAGTATAAATAGTAAAATGAAAAAATAAAAACAGAAACCCAAACAATTGGTGTCTGCTTTAATATCCAGGCTAAGTGGCTACATGTTTTCAAAACAATTATCTGGTAACAAATTAAGATGTCATTGTTTCTTCTAGACGGGGGTGGAAGGTCATAGTTCTGAAGAAGCAGGCCATGGTGTAAATATGTGTTGCATTTATAATGTCCATGGTTAGGACAGATTTTTGCTTGTGAACTTGAGACATTGCCTGCTGTCAGATTAGATAGTATTGCTGCAGACCAGCTGTGCCTAATGTGATCTCTTCTAGATATTTTAGACTACACGCCCCATCATCCCTGAGTATGGGAGTTGTAGTGCAATATGTTATCCTCTACATTGGAAGGTGTCCTGTTGGGCAAGGCTGGTATAGACAGGACATAGTATTTTCTGGGATAAGGCACTTCTTAAGAACTAAGAATACAGAATTGCTACATAGACCAGCTTGGAGCATAGATAGTGAGACAGACAGGAATTGTTGCTGCAACATAAGATAATTAGAATGCTACAGGAGAGGCAGTTAACAATACTTCAGCAAAGGAAATTTGGGAAGAGTGCTGTAGTAGATTAAGAAAGTATGCTCTAAGGGACTTCCAGGTAGGATTGTTTGTCAAAGTGATTATGCTGCTCAGCTGCCAGAAACTTGATAGTGTTGCCAGACATTTATGGACAATGGCGCCAGGTTGTTGGTTAGTTCTTAAAAAAGAAAAAAGAAAACTAGTGCTGTAACTAGGTAAAAGCAGAGCAGTTATAGAAAAACTACTATGGCAGGATTAGGCAGCCTGGTGCCCTCCAGATATTTAGAACTACAGCTCTCATCATCCCCAGCCAGCATGGCCAATAGTCAAGGATGATGAGAGCTGAGGAGGTTTCTGAAAGTCCAACAGGAAAAAAGGAGCCTTCATCTAACATTTGTGTTTTAAGTACACAATCTCCTGAGAAAGAACAGTAAGCAGCACTGATGATTTGAAGTCATGTGAGTGGGATGGTATAAATCGATGACCTGCAACAACAGAGGGTTGGATCTGATGGCCTTCTTGGCCTCTCCCAACTCTACTATTCTATGATTCTATGTAGCTTCCTAGCCAAAATACTACTTTCCATTAAGGCTATATGTTTTGACCTGGGAAAAGTCCATGCTCTGCCCTGTGCATACCACTTCCATAATCTCTTAAATATGTCTCCTTTCATTTAATACAACTGACCTAGCAGAACAAAGTAGTATACTGTTTTTTCACCTGCTAAAAGAGTGGAAAGCTGCAATCTTATACTTAATTACCTGGGAGCAAGCCCCACTGAACCCAGGGGGACTTATTTCTAAGTAAACATGGATAGGATGTCACTATTACTGGGTTACCTAAAGAAGCAATTGGCAAATGTGTGATCCATAGCATTGGTATTTAGTGTTGGAAAAATCTGTTTGATTCACTTTCTATAAAGTTGCTTTGTGTCTGTTGCACATCACTTCGTGAATGTTATTTCAAAATTCTGTGTAAAGCTGTGAGAACATTTTTGTATGTGGTTTCCACATATAGATACATTTTTCCAAGCTCATAGAGTAGGTATTTTATTTTATTTTATTTAAATCAGAACTTCATTGCACAGTGTGGATAATGTCTGATGCATAATGACATTCTATGGTTTGCATATTAGTTTAGAAAGTGTGAATTAGATTAGTTCATATTAAAATAGAAACCAGTCAAATTTCTCACATGTTCCTACTGGCGTTATTCTGCAACTATGTTTCTTCTCAAATTTCTTAAACTATGCTAAGAGAGAATTGCTTTGGTTCACTATCTGGTCAAGTATTTTGTTCTCTGCCTTTGAAATTACAACATCACAGTGCTATTGTCTCCAAGCAATATTTAGCATGACAAAATAAATGCATATATACTGGTGTAGCAGTCAGGGGAAAAAAACTTAGCAATTTGTCTTGATCAGCGCCTTGCTTAGTGGTAGGACACAGGATTTCCATGCAGGAAGTCCCAAGCTTAATCTCTGGCATCTCTAGTTTAAAAAAAAAAAAAAAAGATGAGGTAAGATGCTGTCTGGGAATGGGCCAGGACTGAGGCTCTAGAAAGCTGCTGCTGCTTCAGTAGACAAGATTTTGATTGAGAGATAAATAATTTGCCTTGACAATAGGCAGCTTCCGGTGTGGGTATGGTGTTCCTGCAGGAGAATAAAGGTGTCATGCATACCCAGGACTGACCCTATTTGTCTTCTGAAACACCAAAGATCATATCATGTGGCATTTTGAATCTACATAGACTGACAGGTCAAATCATACAATCTATTGTAGTAGAAATTGAAGGTGCAGCCCCCCCCCCCCCCGCCTTGATCTGTGTGGGGTCCATAGTGAGGTCATGGGGGAAGGGTTAAAGGCTCCCCACTCTAGGGCCCCAAATCAGATTACCTCTCTCTGCCTACACTAGGTGGCTGGTGGTGGTGGTGGTGGTGGTGATGATGATGATGATGATGATGATGATGATGATGATGATAAACACTAGCTGTTAGGTTGTCTTGAAGGGCATTACTTTTCATGTATCGTAAGTGAATGATATAGTTACCTTGGAGCCCTATGTAAGCCAAAGGAGAAGAGGCTTACAAGTATAATTCATAATCTGCTTGCAGGATTGTATCTGTGACTTAATAACTGGAAGGAGTTGAAGAATCCCGCATTCAGATCTGTCAGAGTTAACATCTGAGAATTCCAGGTAAGGAGAGTAGCAAGACAGATTAGACAGCTGTGTGATTCTTTCAATTTTGCTTTATAAATGATCACTTTATATTTGTGTGTGTGTGTGTGTGTGTGTGTGTGAGAGAGAGAGAGAGAGAGAGAGAGAGAGAGAGAGCACAAGCGAGCAGAGATCAGCTGACAATAACAACCGTGGCAGCAGCAGTAAGCAAACCATGTTTGCAGCTGGGTGATTACAGAAGTCCCTAAGATCTGTGACTGTCAACCATGAACACAGATGCCTTCCAAGTTCTGTTTTTCTTCTGTATGGAAGTCATTGGCATGGAACAGATGCCTTCATTTTGGAGAAACCAGCCTCTGAATATAATTGGCTCTATCTTCTCTTTGTTCTCTGGGGACTGTCCCTCTTCGATGAAATTAGATGGTGGGGGAAATGCATGCAGAGAGTTCTCATAGTGTTTTCACTGTGATATATGATACTGATCTATTTGTAAGCTCATATTTAAAGGTGCATTGTTTTCTGTAGTTCCTTTGTAAATTAGATATGAAATGTTTAAAATCTGGAATCAAGTATTCTTCCTGGCTAGTGAGATTGGGAGTTGATTGCTTTTTTGTCACATGATTTAAACTACACTTTAATAACAGGAGTTTCAAATTTGTAAACATGCAAATGAATGATTATATACAAATAGTCTATACCTATTTTTAAAATTCCACACTGAAATGTGGCAAGTTTTTGGGAGAGCTGTTGTGCACTTTCAGCAGTTTTTTCCTTGAAACATGCTGCAGCATTGCTTAAAAAAATAAAATTTTAAAAATGAAAGTAGTGGTGGTTCTAAGGGAGGGTCAGAGTGGTTTTGAAGGAAGGCAGAAAAATGAACAATAGGGACTTTCATTTTCTTTAGTGGAAAGCAGGATATTTTAACTGATTCATTTTAATGGCTTATAAAATGGCTGGGGTTGGATCTAGAACACAATTTGGAGCTGATGGTGTTATTCCACCAATTGCCTGGAAACCACAGGCAAATGGATTTTCCTTCCCTTCTACAGCCCTTCCTGCTTTCTCCAAAACAGGTTTTGGGAATGCAGAAGATTAAGATGTTGGATTTAAGCTACCATTAAGTGGATTAAGTTCCCATTTAAATCAATGGGACGTAAGTCATGATAAATTTGTTCCATATATATCAATGGCACCTAAAGTCTACTAGCTCAGTCTGGATTCAACTCATTTAAACAAATGATACATACAAGTAGGAAATAGGTGATCCATCCTTGCTTCATAAGCAATGCCAACCTTTATTTGGGTTGTACCCAGTGGTGTCATTTATTTACTTAATATATACCCCACCTGTCTGCCAAAAATGGTGCTCAAGGCACACATTAGTGCAAAGCTTCTATTGCTTGCAGAAATTTTGCTTTCATCCTTGCTTAAATATAAATCCAATTCTTAGATTCTCTTTGTACAAGCCCCTTTACAAGCTCTCACAGGACTCCTAATGAACACATCAGTGCTTGTGCTCATGTTGCATGTGCATGTTGTTCTGCAAGCACAAGAGGAACAATGCCACCACTTCTCCTCTTTCCACTAGTGCAACATTGGCCACAGCCCACTGCAGTCTTACGTAAGCTGTATGAATCTGAAAAGGATAGATGTTCATGGGCTCTCCAAACCGTGGTTTGATTGAAATGAGTCCTGCAGTAGTTCTTTCAGTCTTTTGTTCTTTGCAAACTTGGCTTTTCTCTTGGCTTATAAATATTAATTCATACCTAGAAGCCAGAACATCCCTTTCTTCTTCCTAGAATTATTCCTGAAATATTTGAAATGCTGTAATCCCCTTGTGTTGTTATATTTAGTTTATTCTCAGTTTAGCTCTTTAAATTACCAGTGGTGGTGGCTGAGTGAAGTTGGCTGTCCTCCAAAACAGATGATAAACTGGAGGTGTGATGTTTCATGTTATAATTGCTCATGGATGCTGAATCACTGTTCAGTATAGAAGTGTGTTGCCAGTTAGCTTAAGTGTGTCTCTCTAACATCTAGGATTGAAGATGGCTTCATATTTAAGTCTATTTTTCAAGCATTAAGATCTTAATGTTCTGACTTAATCTGCATAGATCAGTATACTTAATATCTTTTGAGGTTGTTTTTCAGTAATGTACACTTACAATTAGCTATGCATTCTTTACATGGTTATTCTTTACCATGCAGTCTAACCTAGGATCAAGTCAGCTTGCAAACCTGGGCAAATTTATATGGGAATAAGGCCAGTGAATATAGCAGGGCTTACTTTTGACTGAATATATACAGAATTGTTGTGTAAATCATCAAGAGTTTAGAATGACAAACTAGGAATGTTGAAATTTGGTTTATATCTTTACTCAGTCATGAATCTTAACTTGTGTCAGTCTAAATCTCATAGCCCAGCCTATTCCACAGGTTTGTTGTGAAAATAAATTGCAGGGCAACAGGCAACCCTATATTCTACCTCAGTTTCCTGGAAGGAAGGATCAGCTATTTCTTCTTTGCAAAGAATGAGCCAGATTCTTTGTAAAGCTGGTTTCTTTTGTCTTCCATTTGTTTTCCATGATTTGGCATACACACATGCACAGAGAGACAAGGGTTCTTGAGTCAGGCATTAGCTTCAAAATCTTTTTTCCCTTTTTGATACCCAAGCATTTATGCTCTCTCAGGAGAGAAGACAGTTTCCCACATTCTGCCCCATTCTGCCGTCAGATCTGTTGCATTCTGTTATGACCAAGAAAGAGGACGCAGGGCATGACTACACAGATTAGAATCCATGTACTCTTTTATTTTCTTCCTGGTTCCACAGCTTTCGATGGGACTTGAGAGCTGACCTTTGTGACGTAATAGTAGCTACCATACCTTTGTTTTCTCATTTCCTGCTCTACAATATATGTGCATCCTGTTTGTACCTGCTGCTTGGAAAGGGTCTCTATGGGGACGGAGTGGAGGATGTGTTGATATTATCAACCTCCAACCCACAATGCTGAGACTGTGTCCCAACAGATGCCACTGCCTAGAGCTCTCCTGTAAGAAGGACCCTCTGTCTTTTAACAACTGTGTCACTCTTGTTATGTGGAATGCATATGTGCAAGCCCTGCCTTTTTGTTTCTGCTTTACCTCTCTATGCTCTCAGATGTCATGGATATACATTTTACAATTTCTCTACCTGGACAGTAGACCTGGTTGTTTAATGCTAAGCAATATTTGCTCAGACAGATTTACATTTTAGTGGCAGGCTGGTACCAGTTTCTTTCTGCCCAAACCCATGCAGAATTTCAAAGGGAACATTAAAATTGGTCCTTCAAGCACATGTACACAGACCATGAAGGGAAGTTACAACTATACACTCAAAACATAGTGATCTCTTTTGTGCATAATACTAACCCATGGTCTATTTAATTTCTGGTTTGTTGTCCTAGCCAGGATTTGTGTGTCAGAGATTTGGGCTTTGTTTGTTTTCATTCTCTGGGTCCTCTCTTCTACACCTTGACTTCATTCCTCCCTGTATCCCAAATACCTTTGCATTGCTGTAGAGCTGGCATGTAGAAGGGATGGTCTATTTAACTGTATTTACCCATTGCCTGTGTAGCCAGGATTTCAACATAATGCTCCACATGTTTCTAGTTTTGAATGTAATGACAACTGACGGTTAAACAACCTGGTGTTTAACCTGGGTTAAACAGCCCTACATTGGTTCTTTTTTGGCTAACAAACCAATTTTTCGCATGACTACACTCCCACATCATGACAACCCAGAATTCAACAATCCACACCACAGGTTAGCATTATTGTGAATGAGGCCATTTAAAAAAATGGTTCTGCAAGTATGAACTAGCTTTAGTTACATGATCAATTGCATATAGTAAATGGGAATGTTACTCTATATTGAATAATCCAGTGCTGACAGCCATCTAAAGTTTCCTGAATATTCTGATTCATTTTCAGTCTTTTATCTAATATCATCTCTAATTTCACCTACTGTTGTTGCAGAGTACCAAAGGGCTGACATCATGAATTATCATGATGTAAATATACCCAGGTGAGTCTTCAGCTACCCCTCTCGCTTTCTGTCCACATAGCTGCAAGGAAATGAGTTTACTTCTGATTTGATTAACTACAATTTTAGCATTAGGCCCTAAACTGTAGATAACCTTACCTATGATTTGTTGAAAGAAGCCAACTTTATAACCATGGCTCGAAGTAGAATTGATTCAAACAAGCCATTGTTAAGATTAACCTTTTTGTTAAATTGTATGAAATGCCAAACTCTGGACAATTACAGAAAGAAAGAGCACGAGAGAAATATTCCAATGGCCTTGTGGTTGCAGTGGAGATGTAAAGTGGACCGCAGCATGCAGGGCCAAACTGTGGCAAGGCTCATTTCAGTCCCAATACCACACAGTTGTATTGTGATAGCCAAATGCAGCCACAGACTTGTTCCTCCACACCCCAGCCCTAAGCTGAGTTCCTGACATGCCAACATGTAATAAGAATGTATGTATAACATGACTGCTAACTGTATTTTGGTGACTGTCAGGTTAGGGGGGGGGGAGAGAGAGAGAGAGAGAGAATAATATGCAAATTCTGTTAATTACATGGCAGCAGCATTGGTGAAAGAGCTGTGTCTGTCTAGCTTCTGATGTATTTCCCATGTTGTTCTCTGTTGCTGAACAAGTTGTTCAGAGGAAAAAAACTTAATTGTAATGTGATGCTGTATGTGCTTAGGTGAGGAAGAGATTCCTGGCAGTAATGAAGCAATACAGGAATTGGTAACTGCACTCGATCTTCTTTTATGTTGATTTTGATATGTGCAGTCTTTATATCCTATTACATTTTTGAAAGATAAACTGATGCAAGAATGATTTGCCAGGCCCAGTGACTCCTCTCCTTAAAACCTTGGCTCAGCCAAATTTCTTGGAAGGGAGTGGAAGGAATAAGATAAAAGTGCTTTGACTATGAGGTTAACTGATTTCAAATAGGAGGCTCTCTCAAATTATTGCATTCTGCACAAAATAAATACATTTCGCATATGGTTAAGATTGATCAAAAATATTCTGTATGCCAGTGATTACATTCCCATCTGTGATTAAGGGTTTCTGACGGCATCTGGTTTTCACATTATATTTCTGTAACAAGAATCTTTTATATGGCAGAGTTCATTCTCTGTATTTTCTATTAACTGCAGCTTGAACTACTGCACGGATCACAGATTTACACACATGGCTTTAATTACTTTATACCATTGAGAAAAAGTAATATTTGTTTGGGAATGTATGTTTTTCACTATTTCCATGGTTATACAACATGATGAGCTTTTTAAATACCATTCTTCTGGAGAAATACAAATTGTTTAAGGCTTTCTGCTTGAAAATGGAGTGTTTGCAGGATGGGAGTGGGAAGCCCCCCGTTCACGGTGGAGCACATGCCTTGAATGCAGACAGCCCCTGTCTCACTTGCTGGAATCTGGGTGGGGCTTCCTGAAACCCCGGAAAACTGCTGCCGCGCACTGTCAGTGGCACTGGGCTAGACAGGCTACGGGGCCAACACAGTATATAGTGGCTTCTTACATTCTTATGTTGCTTTTGAGCATATTTCCATTTGTCTTTTAGCTGCAAGAACTAGCATGTTAAACAACAAAATAAATGTATACCTTTCTGGTTATTCCCGGCATGTTTGCTATTCCTTATTTGGAATAGTGGACAGTGTTCTGGGTGCCTGCCAACATCAGCCATATTGGACTAGCATGAATGACTGCTAGTGGAAGAGGAAGCAAGCGCTTCATGGTACAATCCATTCTGTGCACTCTGCTGGCTCATCTTGTTCTGGAACTGCTAGTTTGAGCTAGTTTCTGGTCGGGCTGCCAGCCACTAGCTTCCCATTGGGCCAGTAGTAATTCCCCCTGGTGCAAGGGCCAGCATAATGAAAGCAAAGGCATTAATAATAATTATAGCAATAATATACAGATGGTGGCATAATTAACAAGAAAACTTAGTTGAATAAATTTGTGTGCTCCTACATCAGTTTGTGTCTGTGGCTGTGTGTATACCCAGCTGTTGCAAGGAGAGTAAAGTGGATAAACGAAGCACAAAGATTGCCTTAGAAAGGATTGCTGAATATCATGTTATATTTAATGAAGATATTTATCAAACACTGTGACTCTGCATAGGGTAAATAAAATGGGTGGAGAAATTCCATTTCCTTAACAATTTAGTTTGTATTTCCAAGTTTTCTTGAAAATGAGCAATTCAGCTTTTCTACCTTGTACTCAAGTTATTATATTAATAGACTTTGAAGAATCTGTGTTAAGTTTTGAATAGCCTTTGTATGTTTATCCTACAGATTGTCTTTTCCTTACAGTAAGACTAATCTATGAAATGCATGGAACTTCTTGATAGGTCAAATAATTAGAGGCATCAAAGGCATCCTAAATTCATTTGTCTCCAAATTATACGGAATGTCTCTTGAATATGTTTAATGTTATAGAAAGATTATTCAAAGAACGAAAGCTGATATTTTTGTAGGAAAAGGAACTTTTGTATTTGGTAAATAAGAACCATATTGAGTTGGCAAAACAATGTTGCTTCCAAGCTGAGTAACAGAATTTGGAAACTATTTTAACAATATAATGGATATTTTGTCAAACTGAAAACTTGACAAGTATCTCTTGTGATACTATTGCTAACTTTACACATATGTTTAATTCCCATTAAAATTTATAGGAATTTGTTTTCAAAGACTTATGAGAATCTTTTTGAGGTTGTTCAGACAGTATTATGTCCAGCACCAGAAACCCCCTACAATGTAGGCACCAAGCAAGTCTCTCTGGGAAGAGTGTTCCTTTAACAAGTTTCCAAAAACCCTCCTTTTAGTTGGTGCCCACCTGCTTCATCTCATATGGTATGGTGGGGATACCTGGAGAAAATCTGAAAATGATCTTAGGATCTGGGCAGGTATATGGCCTTTGATTAGCCTGGCTCCAAGATGTATGGGCTTTAAATCTTAATACCTGTATTGATCAAAAGTTCTCTAGGTAGCTTATATGTTCTGAAGCCCCATGACTGATTACAAAGCTTTGAATTTGACTCTGTATGTCATTTAAGATCATTTTGTTGTTAATAAAGTACCAGTGGGACCTGCAACAAAATGTTGCAGCGTGCAGTTTTCCTATTCTTTTTTAGTCAGTCAGCTATGGCTTTTGCCCATTTCATTCTAACTTCTTTGATTTCTATATTTTGCACCCAAAAGTTACCATTCCATTGTCTCTGAACATGGTTGGTCCTCACAGCACTGTTTGCTCTTCTTCCCACTGCATCACATTCTTTTTTCGCTTTGAAAGTACTTTGGTACTTCTGCAAAGCGTTGGCATTTGGGTTTCTTCAAGCCAGTTTGTGAGTGTGGTGTGATGGTGCCTGCAGCTGGAAATAAAGGGAAAGATGATAAGACCATGCACTTTATCTAGTGCAGCAACTTGAAAGCTGGAGGAAATAAATGCTGATTTCCTGCAAACCCATGGTATGTTGTACAACATAACAAACACAGTGACAGGAAGATCCTGGATCACTGTGGCTTTGAAAGCATGGTGGCTTAGAGTGTTGTCTGAACCTGGGATGACTTTGCCAGGGTGGCTTATGTTTGGCTTACAAGCCGTGGCTTGTGGCATGCTTTGTTCGCTCCACAGTGACTTGCAGTAATATCCAAACTTAGATGATGTGACCCATGGGGGCAAGTCCAACAACAGGCAAACCACATGCCATGAGAAGTAAAATCAAGTTTTGCTTGGTGGCTGCAAGGTGGCAGAGGCACATTCTGGAGGGTTTGCTATAGAGGAGGCCATGCAGAACATAACTTAGATACCCACAGAGAGGAATTGCTCTTGAGTATCCCTGTTCTGTTGGGGTTGCCCTACCTGTTTCGGTCTGGTGGTGGGACAGAGGTTCCTGCAGCCATCTGCTGCAGCCAACCATTTCTTCTGGGTATGTTGCTGGGTGGCACCATCACTCGAGACTACTTTGAGTAGTCTGAAGTGATTGATGCCATCCTATTCTCCCTTCTCTAGTGCCACTGTTAAGCAACATCAGGGGGAAACCTTGGTACTCCCACTGTGTTCCCAGTTGGGCTCATCACTGGTGGGGTAGCTACAAGCCACACTGTGTAGCTTTCTATGTAGTGTAGCTTAGTGTTACACCAACTGTCCCAATATATATGGTATTTGTATAATGCTCCTCAGGGCAATATAATAAAGGGAAGTACTGCTAAGAAAACTATTTTTTCCAAAATGTAAACTGGTTCCATTTTTTTTGGTCAAATCATCCCAAATACTGGAGGTTTATAAGGAGCATATTTAAGAAATATTTGGTTGGCTTTCAACTGCATTCTTGAGTTCTAGTCCGATATTCTAACCACCATCTATACCCTTGGTTGATTAAATTATCCCTTTGAACCAGATGAAAGGACCCCACAGATTTGGCCTCTCTGAACAGGTACTGAGTGGAAGGAGGCAGGACAGGAAATTATGCTATGAAATACTTCCATTTTCAATGAATTATTTATCTGAGCATAACTAGTTTTTCCAAGCATGTAGTCTAGAACTACCAGGCTACTGAATGTTTTGAAGTCAGCTTTCAGGAAACCCAGGCTGCAAAATACTTAATGTCACCTAAAGGATTTGCCACATTTACCTGGTTTAATTCTACTGAAAGCAGCAGGAATATGTCAGCCCAGGTGCAGCTATGCTGCTTTATAGAGGTGAGAGAGAATCATATGTTTTTTGTGGTGAAACCCTATTAACATATAAAGTCTCATGAAGGAGTTTTGTGATTGTGGAGGTATCTTAGCTCAGTGGCAGAACACATGTTTTAGACGGAAAAGGGCCCAATTCAATCCTTGCCAATTTTAGTTCAAAGTGCCAGGCATCACGTGATAAGGAAAGCCTCTGCCTAAATCCTGCAGAGCTGCTGCATGGTAGGCATGTCATGAATGGCCAGCTGGAGCTGGAGATCAAACTAGATGACCCGGGAGGCCCCTTCTGACTCTCTATGTTTCTATAAAGCAGTTCCCTACATTTCTGTAAATAATCAACCACTATTAACTCTTGGGGCAATATCCAACAGGGCAGTTTCCTTCCACTCTGCAAGCTCCTTTTTCAAACCGGGGGTCACAACAATTTTGTTTCACAACAAGTGGGCCCATCACCTAAACAAGGTAGATTTAGTGCTCCCTTGAAGAGGCTATGTAGTGAGCATAAATGTTAGTTTCTGGAAAGAGGAAAATCCTGCAAGATATGAGTATTTATGCTTGTTTCAGGTTGTGCCTGGTGTAACTAAATCACCATTGTAAAATTGATGGAGCAACTTATGCACCAGAATTGGTGGGCACAGGGCATATCAGCAATGGTGTAAGCAGCCGATTGGACATTGGACCTAGTTTCCAACCTGTGCTTGATATTAATTCTTCAACTCATTGTACATCTAGCTTTTCCCAGAAAATTAAAAAAATCATAATAAATCATTACTTTAAATACTTAAATGTGATAATTAAGTATTGGCTTTAAGGTTTCAGTCATTATTTCTGTTATCTATTCATTCAAAGGGGATATAGTGTTATGTGACTAGAAGGCTTTGTGCTTCAAACTGGCTGTGATATGTGCATTTTTGTTTTTTTTTCCTTTTGTTGTTGTCAATAGAAAAGATTGATCTCTGGGCTGGTGAACGTAAAATCTGTCCCAGTCAGAAAAGGAGAGGAAATTAGCAGGACGATTGGTGGAGAATGATATCTGTCAAAAGAAACACTTGGAGAGCACTGAGTTTAGTAATAGGTGACTGCCGGAAAAAAGGGAACTTTGAATTTTGCCAAGGTAAGGACCAGATTTGTAATTAACCTGCTATTTTAAACAAAAAAAATCTGTTTATTGTGCTTGTTTTCCTTTTAACTGTGCTTTTAAATCTTCTCCTTGTTATTCCATGTGATTTCGACCTTTACTAAATTATTTGAAATCTAACTTTGTAGGGTTCTCAAAGTTTACATGGCATGCATGGAGAAATTGTGCAGGGGAAAATGGTCAATTCACAGCTGTCTCAAACTGTGAAATACCTAATTGTGGGAGGGGAACAGATTCATGATATACAAACCCATCCTGCCAATGGATGCATGTGTTCCACCTCCAAGTCCATCTTGTGCAGCCATACTTTGGATGTAAAATCGAAATGATGTCTATGTGCATGCTCCCTATAGGCTAATCTCTGTGATCTTTCTATCTTACTTTGCAATTTTGTGGGATCATAACTGATGGATTATAATTGTGTTGAATTATGTGTTTTATTATGATAATGATGCAGTATTTATTGATGTAGCATCACCCATGTGTGGGCATTTCATGGAGGATAAGAGGACAGTCCTGTGCCAAGCAACTAAAGAACTGACACTGAGGAAGTAGCAAAGGCTGGAAAGGAAGAGGAAGCAGCAGTAAACAGGAAAGCAGTATGCCAGCCTTCCCCATTGTAATGTCTCCCAGATGTTTTGGACTTCAGTGTCCATAAGCCCAAGCTACCAGGAATACTGGGAGCTGTAGTCTAAAATGTCTGAGAGGTGC
Organism: Varanus komodoensis; assembly: GCF_004798865.1. Classification (NCBI taxonomy): domain Eukaryota; kingdom Metazoa; phylum Chordata; class Lepidosauria; order Squamata; family Varanidae; genus Varanus; species Varanus komodoensis. The sequence goes on from NW_025335438.1 coordinate 3,104,873, forward strand.
TAGATTGTGGAAGGCTGCAGAATGTAGCTGATTCAGTTCTGGGGATGGAACAAATGCAGGGGTGGGAGGATCTCTGTTGCAACAGCTGGGGTTGTCCATCGAAGAAAAGAGGCGAGTAAGGGAAGACATGATAGAAGTGTCCAAAGTTAGGCATAATGGGGATAAAATGGATACATAGGAGCCCCCCTCCCCCTCATAATATTAGGCTGATCGGTTGGAAATTCAGGACAGATAAAAACAAGTATTTCTTCTCACAGCCATAATTAGAATATACCATTTATTTTCACAAGGTGTAATGATGGCCAGCAACTGGTATGGCTTTAAAAAGAGATTGGACCAAGACCTGGAGGAGAAGGCGGTCAATGGGCACTAGTCCTGTTGGCTCTGTGTCGTCCATTATCACCAGTTACTGGGATACTTGGGCAGGATGATGTGTTTCAGTCATACCCCTCTTGTGAGTTTCCTGTGGGCAGCAGGTTGGACACTACATGAACAGAAAGCGGGATCAGATGGGCCTCGGTCTGATCTAGCACAGCTCTGCTTATGTCCAGTTACACTTCCTAGGCTTAATTACAGGTGCTTCCAAACAGTATAAGTGACTTTTCAAGAGCAGTTGAGCAAAGATTTGATACCACATAGGTATTTGGTTGGTATCCCAGCATATGAAGTAGTAAAGGAGAAAAGAGTGAGACTTATGAAAGGGCAGAATATTTCTAGGACAACCTTCAACTTAGACAGTATTTCCAATATTACATCTAATGTGTACATGCAAAGTGGACAGGTAAATCAGAGAGCCTGGGACAGAGTGGGACAATATATTTCCACCCCTACCACATTTAAACTATGTGTACTCTGAGCTACATGTGCATAGTGCCTCAGTTTTTGTGTCTCACACAATTTCCTTAAACATTGGAAGTACAGTGGAACCATTATATCTTGTGCTTTAAAAAATTGAGGCTACATCAACAGTACCTTTAAAGCCCTGTTCATATTACAGTTATATTTGTCTGTGTGCAGCTTGAGTTATATTCCTAACACTGTTAGAATTGTGAATTACTGAATTTTTGAAGTGAACTGAATATAACTATAACTATTTCTTGAACTATATTTTATTTTATATTTATTTGAGGCATAAAGTACAAAGGCTATAAGATACATCTATTACAGATGAAAGTGACAATAGATTCCAAGATTTTGGAGTCAATCCATGAAAAACTGTAGCTGTTTCCTGCCATTCTGATCTCTTCAAGCTACAGACTGTTTTTATGCTTGTAGCTGTACCAGAAGGAGGGCATGAGTCATTCTTTGTGCATCCCTACATATGCCCATTCCATATGGGAGCTGTTCTCATTAACCCTCCAATTTAAATGAAATCTCAGCATCTTACTGGATTTTTTAAAAAAACTTTCCTTGAAACTCATACAGATGTTTTATCTTAATAAGTTCCTTTAAAAGCGGTATATACATAGTCTGTCCAAAATATGTATACCATATCTGGGAGAAGATGGTCAAGGGTGTGCCAGAACCTCTCCTAGGCAACCACCATGGCCTTTCCTTGCAGGAAGGCCTAAGTAGTTGAAGAATTTTGGCCCTTTGCCATCTGATACAACCCTTTGTATTTCATGACTCATTCAAATCTGTTATAAGATAGAAATTTCTAGTGAGATACCTTATAACTGCCATGTTTTTCATTAGGAGAATTAAACACATGTCAAAACCCATGCTTTCTAAATGAGCAACTTTAGTTTGATTTTAAGAATTGGAAAGTTTTGAAGACAAGACAGTAAAAGTAGAACACTAAAAGCTTCTTCTCATAAGTAAGCTCATGCATTTAGCATCCAGCTTGGAAATTTGACCACTGATTTTAAATGGAATAGAATTTTGTCCAGCAAATGGAGAGGTAACCCGGCCTGGTATCTTCTGGAACCTAGGAGCTGCTTTGAAAAAATATGTCACACAGCAGCAATGTGTACCACAACCTCTTAGCTTCAGTGGATGCATTTTCTGTATGCTTCTTCATGAGTTGCCCTTTCAAATGGTATGATTAAGGAGCAGATTTCATCAGATCTCCATTAAAACAACAGATGAGGCTAGGTGAATTAGCAGCATTTCTCCCTTCTGATATGCTGCCTAAGCCTGTCAGTGTAATATCATGGGTTACTACTACTGAACTCTAAGGCGAGTACAGGGGATTGTATTCATGGACAATGTCTACCTAAGGTTGATCATTTGATATGCTTGATGTGCTTCTTGAGCTGCTTATCCAAGAAAGGCAACAGCAAAAACACCATTTTTGTAGAAACATAGGTTTGATGTGTTTCCCTATTTGGTTCTATAAACATGGAAACAAATGACCCACACATGTAGGACCGGTGAGACCCAGGCTCAGATCCCCACTGATAGCCTTGAAGGTCACTGGGTGACATTTGGCTAGACTGCACTTCCTGGCAACGAGGTCTCATTGAGAGCTCGATTTAAATCTGTGGCAGTAATTTCTATAGATCTAAGCCTCAAATTCTTTTTAAATGGAAAAAAGCATGGGCTTTCTTTTTGCATCTGGTGGGATAACCTACTTTTTCACTTGTGGATTTTAGATTAGAATTACATTAATTGACTGCCACAGCATCCAAGCAGAACAAGCACAGAAGGTTATAGGACAAAACTGAAACTGTAAAAAAATGCACATTTTCATCCACATTCTTATTCAACTGTCATGTTGGGAAACCTGAGCATGTCTCTGAGCATCCCTAATTGTCTATCGGTAAAAGATAGATTAGATGAAAATAACCATTGTGGGAATCTTACAGAGAGGATTAAAAAAAATATTTTCCCCCATGGCTCCATTATTTCCAGACAATTTACATAGCTAGCCTTTGTTTAAGTAGCTTCTTTTGATAGAGTGTTTAGAAGTCATTTCTGGGAGAGTAAAACTGGATAATACAGTATAAGCACCTTGACCTAAATTCTAAAATAAAATATTTCATAAAACAAAGCTGTTCAGTGTTTCCCATTTTTAAAAAACTAAACCAAAATGGAGAAATGCACCCCACTCCCCAGCCTTCCTATCTCTAATTGGAACAACTTACCATACCTAACTGTAATGAGAATATACTGGCAGGTGGGAGAACCTTCTATCCAAAGATCCTTGGAAAAAGACCAACTGTATAAATATTATAATCAGTAATTTGGGGGAGAGGGTAAAATCCTAGTACTGGGCAAAATAGTAATGAGTAAAAAAATATAATGTTAAGCTTTTGCTGTGCTTAATATTAATTCCCTCAGTAGTTCTTACTATAACCCTCAAATCATTCAATGCATTTATGTATTGCTGTTCCTTCAAGGAGCTCAAAATGGCAGACATGAACCCCTCCATGGGTTAGGATTAGCGTGTCTGGTGCATGGCCACCCAGTGAGCTGCAGCACTGAGTGGCAATGAGAACCTGGCCCTCTCTGATCCTAGTCCCAACTTTTTAAGTTCAATACCATCATGGCTATAAATCACATTAGTATTATCTCCATATTGCAGAAGATGCACTTTTTAAATGTACGTTCTTTCTATTCTGAAGGAAGAACAACTAAGTGTAGTGGAGCGATTAAGAGTGTGGGACTGGGACTTAGGCAGTTTGGGTTCTAGTCCCTGCTCAGTCATGGAGCCAACCGGGCCACTCACAGACTCTCGGCCCAAGCTACTTCACAGGTTGTTGTGGTAGGGACGACAGGAGGGCTAGAATGATGTAAGCCACTTTGAGTTCTATGTAAGAAAAAGATGGGTTGGAAAACTAATAAGTAAACAAATAAATCAAGCAACTATAAAACTATCCTATCATAATATATGAAGATAAGTAGGCAAGTCTGCTGCCCTCCATACATCATGATTTAAGCCCTTCTTTTCTTAATATTTCTAAAAACCAGCTCACAGAAGAAAACCTTAACATTATATATATACACGCACACTGCTTACACACACACACACACACACACACAGTGCTTTTTTTGTTAAAAAAAAAAAAAGGTGCTTGAACTCACGCCACCGGCAGTAAGCGTGTGACCACACACACCAATCCCAAGCCGAGCAGCGGAGCAGCATCCCAAGCTGAGAGCAGCGCCCTCACTATCTCACTATCAGATAGCAGATAGCAGACGCAAAAGCAGCCTGCAGGCACTATGTTAATGATGTTTGCTGCTGATCTGCTACAATTCAAAATCACTTCATAAAATCCATTGGAAAAAAAGGTGCCGGAACACTGTTCCAGTGCGTTCTATGACAAAAAAAGCCGTGTGTGTGTGTGTGTGTGTGTGTGTGTGTGTGTGTGTGTGTGTGTTTCTGTTATGTTTCCTTTGGTCGCCAATTCAAACTGCTAGTGATCACCTTTAAAGCCTTCAATGCCTTGGACATCAAATATCAAAAGAAATGCCTCCTGCTGTATGAATCTGACTGTTCACTGAGATCATGAGAGCAAATAATTTATTCAAACCATGATGGGATGCAGCACATGTGGGCAGCCATTCTGAAAATTCAAGCCACACCTGCAGCTTTCATTTCATCCGAAACCAAGAGGTGGGAGTTATGGGAGAATTATGGATGTCTTCAGACCCTTGGTATTGGACTGGATATGAAAGTTTTAAATATAAATAAATAAATAAATAAATTGAACAACCCTCACACAAACCCTGCACCTGGGTTTGGAAGACCTAACAAGCAGTGGTTGAATTTAAATATTCCAAAAAGTTTCCGGAAAGTGCTGTGGCTTACCATGGCTTAAACAAGGCACAGTGGGCCACCATGCTCATGTGGGTCCCTGTGAGCTATTTTTGGGAGACATACATGTGGCTCAGCAAAAGAGAGGACCTCCTTTATGCCCCGATTTGGAACAACTTAACACAGACTCACCCTAGTTTTTTTTCAATACTGAATTCAAGCTGTCCTTTCATCCAGGCATTTTAAGAAAATTGCAAAAAGGACACATTGAAATAGATTGAAATGGACTTGTAGTTTGACTGATTTTTTTCCTGACTTTATGGTTATTCTGCTTCTGTCTAATTTTAAAATTGTTATATTGTTTTTATAATATTACGTACACCACTGAGATCACATTTGGTGATGAAAGGTGCTTTATGGCCAATTTAAAAATAAATAACTTGTCCTTTTATCTATCTACATGCGTTTCTATTTCTATTGAATTCCTGCTTTAACTTGTGGAAGTTTCAGTACTGATATTTCATTAAGGAGTCCCTGGAGAGGAAATTTGGCCAAAGGAATATGCTGACAGGGGTCTGTGGAAAGGAAAGTTCTGTTCCTTCTGACCAGTGGAATTAATCGTCTGGTCACAGGGCAAGGATGTTGTGAGACAACTGCTGCCCAAGTCAGCAGAGCATTGCCACTCTCCCACTTGCTTTCCACCCCACCCTACAACCACACCCGACTGCTTGCCCGCTTTCATGTCCTTGCCTAACTTGGACTTGTCCTTCCTCAGCATGAAGCACTGGTCATGAGGTGGCCCTGGGGATCACCCAGGAATAGTGCTTTAGCACATGCCATCTTCAGCCTTGTCTCACCTACAGTTCTGAAGCATCGTGGCCGAGTGTCCTCTCTGAAGAGCTTCATCAGCTGCTTTCTTGTTAACTCCAATTGCCACAGCAGGGAATCAGCCATCAGGGCTTCCCAAAGAGCATTCTTGGAGCAAAACCAGAGATCGAGTGGGTGGCATTGTGGAAAGCTGTACCTTCTGCTATTTTGGTGTGGCAGAATAGTGGTCAGTGCAACTCTCTAGAGGACCTCTTAGAAGCATCAGCTCACTATACTATAATGCAAATGCTACAACAGAAAAGTGGCTGATGCAGCTTTGTAGAGTTGCCACCTGCCCCATGTTTCACTCTGTGAGGTTCTCAAAGTGAAGCAGAGCATTGGAGAGTTGTACCGGCTGTTTCCTTGTTGTCCAATTAGTGCAACTGGAGAACTGCTGGAGAAAAATAGCAGTGGGGAGTAAGTGCCCTTTCTGGTGAGGAGAGGTCTTTGCATGGAATCTGTTGCTCTTCTGAATAGACTACATAAAACAGGAGATTCAGCCCATCTTATGAGACACTCATCCCATCAGGGAGTTTAATGCACATTCCTAGATTCCTGGTTTGCTACTTCCTCTGTAAAGTAGTCATTCCCTGCCTGGTCATTTCATTTCCTGTTCAGAAATCAGTATTTCAGTAGGCATAGTTTATGTCTGCATAAGCTTTTTAACACTGTTTTGTAATAATTAGCCATAGAATTCTCTTTAGCCCTCATATATAGCCCTCATTAGCCTATTTATATATATATGCTCTCTCTCTCTCTCTGTCACACACACACACACACACACACACACACACACACACACATCTAGATGAGAGAGAGAGAGCACACATATTTATGGCTGATTACCTTAAAGGACACTTATAAGTTTCTTTGCTTGCTAAAAGAAAGCAACTTTTTGAATTGGATTCACACAAGCCCCTCTTCAGGCTATTGGTTGAACATGAGGGCTTGAAGTGGGTAGACCAACAGGGTCATGCTATTCAGGTCAGAATCTTTCACTTGAATGGGAGCAGAACTAGGCACTATCAGAAATTTTGATCGAGTCTGTAGACGTAGATGCAGGGCCAGCATTCAGTATGCTGATGTTAACCTGCCATGTGTTCAGGCAAAGGCCTGAACAGGGCTAAAGTTTGGATGCGATCTTGTCAGAGTTGAACACATTTAAATCCCATTGATTTTGATGAAAATTACGTATGCATATGCTCAGCTCCCAATGAAATAATTTGAACTTAAAAGCACTTAAGTTTGGTGCGGTTATGCACTACTTCCCCTCTACTTAGAAATGCATGCCCTATGCATGTGTACCTGTTCTTTATGTTGGGAATAGGTTCATAAAATAAATCTGTTTTGCCACTGTGTAAAATACTGGACTACATAAGCCCAAACATCCAGCATGCTTTTTTCTTATAATGGTACCAGTAGGTGTTTATACACATGTCCTGTTTATCAATTAATCTTTCTATATGGAGGAGAGGAACCTTGCATAGCATTTCTAGGAAGAGTACATATGTGATAACAGCATGACTCTCTGGTGAGGGAACTATATTGTATAACAAGAAAGATACTTGCAATCCTGATTAAGTCCAAATTCAATAGAGGAGTAATATTCCAGACTCTCCAAGCACTTTGCTTCCTGGAAATCCTTATATTTCAACAAAAAGCCTTCAGAGAGAGGCTCTAACATAATATTGCTGAATTACAACGTATTTGCGAATTTGGGTCTATTGAATGGTGATTTAATTGGAGTTGGCACTATCATTCTTGTGACAGAATGTAATTGTTTCCTTTTTATGTATTAAATCACACACTTTGAATTTCGCAGTGGCTAGCTTTCACTGTTTTCATTTCTCCTGTTCTGTGTTCATGTGTTCCTTCATGTACCTGCCCACTGAGGATAGCATGAGGTGCATCTATGAGGACATCTAATTTATGAAAGATGAGCTCCAATAAGTGTGTTGGTTTAGCATTATAATCCTGTGGAATAAAATGCAAACTGGTACTTCTTATTTTTGTGCAGCTGCAAGTACTTCCCAAAGTCATAATCCCAAAGAAATTATCACTGACAATGGCCTGTTATGGTATTACCCCCACCCCAATTATTTATTCATGTTGATGTCTGAGCTCCAGATTTTGTTTGGAAATATAACTTGTGAACATAACAGACCACAGTCCTTCTGTTTTATGTGGAATAATGTAGGGAAAGGTTTATGTCTGTGATATTCTCATTATTTACATTTTTATACAAATTTTGGGGTTCAGACTTAAAGTTAATCTATGAATAAACTAATACAAGATAATGCTTTCATAGACCATTGATCTGATGATACTCAAGTGACCCTTAGGTTTATGTATATCTTCCTTCTGCTTCTCTCTTTTCCTTTGTACTTTACGCAATTTCCTCTTGGACAGCTTGATCTTGTATGCCAGGTTAAATAGCAGACTATGGATAGCCAAAAAGTGTAGGAATGAATTGGAGTGCAAGAGGAGGAGGAAGGGGAGCTCTTGTTTGTCATTCATGTAATGACAAACCATGGTTTGCTGTTTACATCAAAACCAACAATAGTGTGCTTACTGGCCTTTTGTGCTCTATCTGATTGTTTTTAGTACGTCCCAGCCTTCAGGAAATTCAGAGGTTGACAGTGTCCTAATGAAGGACTAACCAGTTGGAGTACTTTTTAGCTTCTGTGATGTACAGGCATTTTAAAGGCATTTATTTGATGTACAGAATATTAGGAGTTCTATGCACAGTTTATTCTGGCCCATGAGAATGCATTGACCTGCGTAAGTTAGCTTGATTTGGAAAAATCATGAGTAGTGATCTATTCAGCTTCCTGTCTGAGCCTATAAGAATATGCTGGGCAGGAGTCCAAAATTAAATGTACAAAACACAATAGTATAAAGACTATGTAAAAAAGAAAAGAATGAGATGAACAGTTCTGTTTGGAAAGCAGTGATATTTAAAAAGAAAGGGGATGATGAAAGGGATGAAAGGAAGTGATGAAAGAGATTTCATAATATTAGAATATGGAATCATCCCATGAAGCTAAAAAGGATGACCTTGGGACAAATACAGAGAAGACAGATTCCATGCTGGGATCATTAGAAAAGGGATTAAAACAAAGTCTGTCATCTTATAAGCAATGTATTGGCAATGAATAACTTGTGGCTTCCCAGATATTTTGGCTTACAACTTTTCTCAGCCCTAGCCAGTGTAGCCAATGGTAAGAGATGATGGGAGTGGCAGGCCAGAACATCTGGAGGGCCCCAAGTTGCCCTCCCATGCTTTATTTAAATATATGGGATGACTATCCTTTCTGAGACATGGTGACTAGAACTGTCCATAGTATATTGAGTATGGTCATAAGGAATGAAAGGAAGTCCTTCTTCATTCCATGCATAGTTAACCTACAGAACTATCACAAGATGTTCTGATTTGGATAGAACATAAGCAGGACAGTGGTGTCTGACTCAGGTCCTACTTATGGGCTCCCCACAAGCAACGGGTGCACCTCTGTATGAACAGAATCTGCAGCACATAGACCTTTAGTCTTTTCGGGGGTTTTGTCTGGTCAAATTTTTGTAGATAGTTCCATACAAAAGCCCAGTGAACCATAGATGAGCTAAGAAAATCAGCAATACTTTGAGCAAGAACAGATGTGATTGTGGTAGGTGAATGTTTCTTTTTTATCAGCCACAAGGTGGACGTGAAATCTGAGTTTATTTTGAAAGTGAAAAAGGAGAGTGTGGGAGAGGGATGATGACTTCTGTGTCTTGCTGCTTCTCATCCTGTTCCAGCCATTATACTGCATTCCTGCCAATCTTGGCTTAAAAAATCCTTGGAAGCAATCAACTATGGGACTGAGGACAGTTCAGTGCTCTTCTCTTATGTGCTCCTTTGTTAGACTCTTGCTTTTCCAATGAACAAGGTGAATGCATGAATTACGTACTCATCAGGAATGATTCAGCCTTGAGTTGCAGGGGTTGCCATCTCTGGGTAATGTCCCGAAAAGGCCCTGCCTCACATTATCTCAGGGGCATAGGAGCTGCAGCTTTGTATGAAGAGATCACACTGCTGTGGTAAGAGACTCTCTTTGTGAACACTAAATTTGTAGGGCCAGTTGTTTGGAGCCTCCCTACCCAGTTATTGTTTTCCTTTGTCACTGAATGAAGAGGACTAAGAGACTCATGTCTATGTTTACTGCAAAATCTTGAGATTTCACCACAGAGGAAGTGAGGTCCTATTTATAGGGTCCAGGGATTTGGTAATTTAGACTTGTGTGTGGTACGTTTGCCAAATACGAAATGGATCAAATCCATAGAAAAAGCTACAGTCATGGGTTTACAAGAGCGAAATAGGACAAGACATTTTGGAAAACATTCTTTCACAGGATTGTCATAAGTTGGAGATGACATGACTGCATGTAACAATGATTTATTTGAATGTGTGTATATGCCTTTTCAAAATAAAAGTTGTGGGAAGAATCTGGCTTGGTACTACGAACAGGGTAGTCTAACTGTCCACACACATGCTGTAGTCCGAACAAAAACTGCCCTTATGAAGCTATTTGTTCTTGGTAGGAAGCCAATGATGGCAACTTTGGAGGTGGCAACAATACAAGGATGGTCCTGATCCTAATCACATCTCAGAACTTATTGTTTTTATGTGTTTGCTTTTAATGTAATGTGTAGTTTAGCTTTAAGTCTATGAATTGGTTCATCCTTTGTCAGTGCTATCATGGATGAGATACTCCAAAAAGCATTTGTGAGAATTGCTTGCTTATTGCTGGAGTTTATTCCAGATGTTCCTAGGTTTTATTCTGTCAAAAATTTGAGAGGTTTTATATACTGTTTTATGTTCTACTTTAGAGTTTTAATTGGTGTGAACAGCCTAGAGAGATTGGCTCTTGAGCGGTATAAATATCTAATAAATAAATAAATATTATCCAAAGTATTTCCTGGTACACTGTGGAGCTCTGGTGGTCTATTTTGTTTTTATTTAGTATATTACTTAGCTGCCTTTCCAGATGGGGGTCTTCCTAAGGTGGCTTTTGTAATTAAGCAGTAAACTGAAAGATAAAGTTAGGAAAATACCTTCATGTGTACAATCAGTTTTAACATAAACAAATTAAAATATATGTTCAAATATGTAAATAGGAGAACTTTTCAGTTAAAAGCCAGAAAGAACAGATTTTTTTTAAGTCTTTCTCACTCAGTGTTGCATTAATGAAGCCAGCCATATCTTGGGAAGAAATGCCATAGTGTGGTTGCCCTAACTGAGAAGGTCATCTCTCTACTTTCTGCCAGGAAGTAGGTCCTCTGGATATGATGGTAAAACATGAGCAGGTCATACAGATGTAAGTGGTCCTTCAATAATCTGGACTCAAACTATTTTGTAAAGATCAACCAACAGCACTTTGATTTGGGTTCGAAAATCCAGCAAAAATCAGTGTAGCTGGTACAGCATTGGTGTCATATAATCCAAAGAGGATTTTAGTAGCTGAATTCTGAACCAGATGAAGTTTCTGGGTTTCTTTCAGTGCTGTCTGTAGTACATTGCAGTAGTCTAGCCTGGATGTAAGAAGGGCACACATTGCTTTCTCTACAGGAAGCCACAGTTGGTTTAGCAGCTGAGTCTGGTAAAAGGCATTCATGGTTACTGCTGTTGCTTTTGTGTGTTGTGTCATTTAGGAGATCATATTTGGAGATTATCTCTGCTTTCCATGGCAGTAGTTTTGCCTGCCCATAGCAGTTTGTCAAATTGCAGAGAGTTCCATTTCCCCTAAAAGGATGTCTGCCTGATCTAGGGCTGTTTTTCTGTTAGTTTACACACACCAGCCCTGTAAGTGATGTATCCTAGAACAGTGTGGACATGGGGCTGTTAGCTATAACAGTGCCTTTTGGCTGTTGTGTGTGAGTGTAGTTAGGACATCAGACTACCTGTCCCTCTAAGCAGTCTGCTAGTTAATAGTTCAGAATTCTTATTGTTGTTTCCTGATGTCTAAGAAAAAAAGTTTCCTGAAAGGTGAAATTCTTTTTGTATTTCAGAAGGAACCAGCAGTCAGCCTTTGAGATGGTAGGATCCTTCTGGCTGAGGGACAGGGAAGAAGAGATGGCAAAAACTGTAGAATCATAGCTGGAAAGAGTAGAGAGTAAACTGACACAAAGGTGCTACCAAGGACATTGTCAGCTTTGAAGGAGTGTCTGTTTACCTCCACTCGTGTTCTGCTTGTACATTTGTAGATAAAGCAACAGACAGAGATCCAGTTCTCTCCCATTAAAGGGAGATAAACCCAGTAAACCACTGGCCTAGAGCTTCACATAACTCTGCAGCAGTGGGAAATATATATCAACATATATTTTAAACCATGAAACATTTTCCACATTGTGGAAAAAATATTGTTACCCATAACTAAAAAAGGTTGGGGCAGTTAGCTTTTAAAATTAATATCTTAAAAAATGTCCTACAGTTTTTCTTTTGAGACAGATTTGGTGTATGTGTCAGGGGTGGGGAGAGAGAGAGCATTTTCTTCTTGGTAATATACTACGGGTCTGATAACATTAATGGGCTTTGCCTCACACAGAGTTCTGAGTATATTGTACCACTGCTCACTGATCCCAGGTCAGTGTGATGCGTGAAATCAATTTATTTGAATCTCTTTGCCTCTATAGGAATTTGGCAGCATGCCAGTTGTTTTCATTTAATGTTATTTGTGTTGAACACGGACAAGCAGGCTTCCTTTTGTGTTCTTCTTCTCTCTCGTCTTTCATCCCATGTTGCTTTCTGCAGACTCTTGAGGTACAGCAGAATGTTACTTACCTTTTTATTTTTATATTTTTATTTACTTTGTTTCATATGACATTTTAAACAGTAGGAAATTAGGTCAATTGCAAAGCTGTCCCTGGTTTTACTTCTCTGCTACTTGCCAATCTTAAGTTGTGCATCAAAGAATGCCTAAGTTGTTAGCTTTGTGGGTGACTAAATCCAGTTTTTTTTTTAAGTGACTGCAATGGGAGATGGAACTAACTCTAAAATATTTTTATAGTGACAGCTGACTCTCCTGTTTTTTCTTAGAAGCATCCCTGGAACTAATTGTGCCTGTAATATCAGAATAATATTGCTTTTGCAACAGCCTAACAGAGGCAGGTACTTTGCAAGAAGCTACTTTCATTGATATTAACATATAATTTACTGTTTGGTGTTGGATCTGTCATTATGTAAATAATGCCTGTCTTATGTCTGTCCTCCTTCAGATCACTGCAGTGGTTACCAACATTATGTAGAATATCTAGCAAAGACAAAAAATCTTTACACAGTGTAAGTAAATTTACTTAAAGATAGGAAAGCACATGACCAAAAGGTTCGTAATTACTGTACAAGATATGGTGTACATGTGAAGTGTGCGTGTGTGGGGGGGGGGGGGGAGATCACATGTTGGAGATGCCCCAGGCAGTTCTTGCGGAAGTTGATATGCAGAACTATGGAGCCATGCCACTGAGGTCAGGCTTGAAGGCTTCATCCCCTGCTTCCTTGTTAATTACCTGAAGAGCCAAACATCTAATCTAAAAGTGTGTGAAAATCCAGTATCTCTGGCTGCAGTGTGCTACTCTGACATCCTGCAAAGCCAACCCTGTCTGTCCATGAACGTCAGGGCTGGTTCCTGACAGTTGGCTATCTCTGCCGGGCCTGAGTTCCTTTCATTCAGGAGGTATTGTGTGCAGGAGGGCTTGGTCAGGAATGTGAGGTTCCTGCCGGTACTGTTCTCTCAGTCCTGACAACGCTGGCACAAGGACTGATTTTTCCCCCTTAAAAAAAGGAAAAAGAGAAAAAGTTGGCTCTGTTTATTCTTTCCCTTTATAATTCTGGCATGGGTGTATTATTAATTTGCTGCATAGCCAGACCAGTTTGCTTCAGTGTGTGCAGCACTCCCTTTTGGTTAAATTTATCCTTCTCTTCATTTTGGACAAAAATATGTTTTGAAGAAAGCTGCCTCACATTCATGATGACTTGTAAAGTAAAAGTTAAAATCTTTATCTAGAAACTTGACAGTTTGTGTAAGAGTACTCTTTGATCTTTCTAAGCTTCAGGGGTAATGGAAAGGATTTTCCCTGAAAAAGGCTGCTGAAATAATAGTAATAAGAATAATAGCATTTAAATCATAGCTTTTGAGTATTCAAAGTAAGTATTAGACTGTTGCCTTAGCATTGTATTACAGGGCTTTGCAGGGGTATTCAAACATGCCCTCTTTGAATTTTCCACATTTTGTTGTACTATAACCTGGAATTGAAATGGATTTAATTGGTATTGTTACCACCTAATTGCACAAAACAGGTTACACTACGAAGGTGCAACAATATTTATTGTGGCACAAAAGTTATGTGAACAAAAACAAACTGACACTTGTTGCTTGCATAAATATTTACCTCTCTGAGTGAAGAATTGCAGTTACAGTGCAAGTCTTCTAGGGTAAGTCTCCATCACTTTTTGGATTTGGATCCTGCAAGATTTTCCCATTCTTCCTGGCAATTTTTCTCCAGTTCCGTCAGGTCCAATGGGAACTGTTGGAGAGCAGCATTTTCCCAGTCTTGCTTCAGATATGCAACTGGATTGAAGTCTGTGCTTTGACTTACTGAGGTCTAGGTTATTCTAAAGCATCCAGGTTCTTACTTTTGAAACATTCAATGTTGCTTTGTGTATGTGTCTATGCCATTGTCCTACTGGAAGGCAAACTTCTACTCCAGTCTCAGGTTGCTTGCAGATAGGAACAGATTTTCCTCAAGAATTGACTCTGACTCCATCCCACTTGCCTTCAATCCTGGCCAGTCTCCCAGTCTCTGCCAAGGAAATTATTCTCACAACATGATACTACTACAACCATATTTCACTATGGGGATGGTGTTCTTAGGGCAATCACCACTTTGCAGCAAGGCCCAAAGGTTTAATTTTGGTTTCATCAGACCAGAGAGCCATTCATCATCTAATGGATGTGTATCCTACATGTCTTCTTGCAAACTCCAAATGGGCTTTGAAGTTGGTTAGAGTCAACAATGGCTTTCTTTTTGCCACTCTTCCATAATGCCTAGCTCTGTGGAGCATCCAGCTGATAAATGTCCCATGGACATTTTCCCTACTCAGCTGCAGATCTCTCCAGCTCCTTCAGAATTCCCTTTGGATTGTATCAGTGATTAATGTCCTCTTTACCAGTCACTGTGTTTGGTGGATGTTATTTTGTAGATAGAATCACAGCTGAATCATATTCTTTCCATTATGTAACAATAAACATAAGAGCATGAGAAAAGCCATGCTGGGTCAGACAAAAGCCTGTCTAGTCTAGCAGTTTCAAATATTTCTATAACCCAATCCTGATTGGTTCTTATGCACAAGTTTCTTCCAGAATTGTTTTGATAGCCGTTGGTTTTCATGATGCAGTTTAGATATACTCTCCAGCAAACTCTGGGGCCTTCCAGAAAAAGATGCATTTGATTTGAGATCATGTGGCACTGAAATTGTACATGGGGCACTCCAGTCAACTACTTTCATTATTATGTGATATCTGGAGGCAGTGGATTGTATCAGAGTGTATTTGAGTATGTCACAGCAAAGGGACATGTGCCAGTTTGTTTTTGTTTATTTAAGTTTTGTCCACAATAATTTTGAAAAAGTTGCAATTTCACAATGTTGAGCATCTTCTGTACATCCTGTGGTAAAAATGCCAGTTTAAATTGGCTTCATGTCCATGTTGTAATAAAACAATGTGGAAGTCAAAGGAGAGTGAATACTTCTGCAAGGCAGCAGATGCAAGGGACAAAACTTTAGATCCAGTTTGCTGTGGCACTTAGAGTGTTGGATTGGGAAAGTGGGAGATCTGATTCTGCTCCCCATTTGGACATGAAGCTTAGGAAATTCACTGGGTGACTTTGGGCAGTCACTCTGAGCTAACCTACCTCACAAGGATGTTGTTGTGCAGATAAAATGGCCTGGAGAGATCTGTGTAAGGAGAAAGGTGGGCTATGGATGCAAATGCAGTGTAAATCTTTGTTGCTCTTGTCCCTCTTTTCAGAAGGAAAACTATTGCACACAGTCATTACAGCAGACTGTGCAATGTCTCCCATTACCAAGCTCCCTGCTCCTCTGGGTTTCCAAGTGGCTGCACAGGACCTGAGAGATATCATTTAGAAGTTGTTTTGTGGACACCTTACATTAAAAGGTTCCAGAATTCATCTAAATGTTCTGGCAAGTGCATGTTGGAATCAGGGACATAGCAGCCTCCCTCCTTTTCCTCTAGCAGTTGTAGATCTTCTTAACGAACTGGTAATCTGTGCTGGCATTTCATGGAACACCTTGATGCTCTCATGATGATGTCCAAGTGGATAAAGTAGATTGCACTTGCTCGGAAATGTAAGCAAAGTTGGACCAAGTTCAACCTTTGACTATTCATTGGCCTTCATACCAAGTATATATACATTTAGAACATAGCACACCACTTAAGCATACACAGCTATTCTCAGGTATTCCCATCACTTGCTCACCTTGAAGTTATTAAAGTAAAAAAGTAACTTTATAAGTCAGGATTGTCCCACTGTTGAACACTAGTATCGGGCACAATGATAGAATAGTGGATCATTGCTGGTAAGGACAAGGGTAAAATAAGTTAAATTGGACCAGAAAACACATCTAGGCTCCTTCCATATGAACATGTTCATAAGTTTGAATGGTCTTCAGAAACCCTCTTGCCATCAAAGAGGTTTGGTTAGTGGAAACATGAGGTAGAGCCTTTTCAGTGGTAGCACTGGAATTCTCTGGAAGGACGATTAGATTAGGTTAAGTTAGATTGGATTAGCTCCATCCTTGGTGCCATTTAGGTGGCCTGCAAGGTAATTTTATGTTGCCTGGATTTTAATAATGGGATTTGTTTAAGATTAAGGGTTTCAACTTGTCTTTTCTTGAATATGATACTGTTAATTTGATTGCTAATTTTTGGTTTGGAAGTTGCTACAAGGGTTCTTGCTATGGTGAATATAGGCAGAGAATAGTTTTGATGGAATTGCTGGAACTTGTGTAGGTGATTACAGAAGCTTAATTCAGGTATAATCTTTAGGAGGTCCATAGTGGTTTGAGATACTATAGACAGAGATGCAGATTAGGATCCACCACAGTGCCAAATTCCAGCTTCCATTATTCTCTGATCCTAGTGGAAACAGAGAGTAATTCAGAAATGCCTGTGAGGTTTTGTTATTAGAATGAATGCTCCAGTTGGGTAATCAGATGCACTATCTTGAACAGATTTCATTTCTGTTAATGTTTATAGGCATCAATTTCCTGACCTTTCTTTCAGCAACTTCAGGCAAATACTCTGGAAAATTTCTTTTCCACCAACTGGACATGTTCTGTGTAGACAGAATTTTTTCTTTAACTATCACTTCTCCACCATGATCCACTTTTTAATGATCTGCCTTGGCTCATGGTGACTTGACTGTTCCTTGACTCTGCATAAAGACAGGCATGGAAGCCAGTGAGCAGGAAAGAGAGATTCTGGCCAGAAGAATTGCCACATCCCAGCCTAAGTTCAGACAGGTCTGAACTTGGGCTAAAAAGTACATGAGCTTTCGCATAACCTTGGACAGGACTCACTGCAGTGCCGCCACAATAATACAAGAAGCCCAGGACCATGTTGGAGAAGCCACATTCTACCACAATACTTGGGGGGATGGATGAAGTGGTGTATGGGTATGGGCCACTTCACATGTTCCTTGACTTTTCAAGGTATTCAGAAGTCTAGGACAGTGTCACTGTGCAGCAGCCCAACTGCCAAGGTGGCAAAAGAATCAGCCCTAAATGAATACCTCACATTCTTTGGCTGGGTGATCCCAACCTCCACAGCTGCTGTACAGCTGCTCTGTCATCCTTAATTTGTTAATTGTGAGCTCTGTGGAGATAAAGGTGATTTCTGTTCCTCTCTCTTTTGCAAAGCACGGGAGGGCTTTCAGCACATAGCCCTTTCTCAAGTACTGGGAGTGTTGCTGCAATGGTTTAAAATCATGAGCAAAATAATATTCCACCAACATGAGGAAGACACAGCAAATTCAGGTGTTTGTGTAACACTGGCATATATGTTAATAGTTCTGCTATAGCAAATTAATGTCTTTTTTAAAGCAAGTGGAAAAGTTATGGGGGGGCATGTGGGGCAGAACTGAGCACAGCAGTTCTCCTACTTAACAATGGTGATCTGAATTTATGTCGATAATCGTGTAGTGTTGCATATTTGCTCCACCTGGTGGATCTTGAGAAAAGTGCCTTAATTCCTGTTAATGAGAAGGAGCTTCTCCCAATAGCAACTAGCATGTTCTTTCCAGCCTAAGGCAACTTTTTCAAATTGTTATTAATAAGGGTATTGTAAAAGTCTACATTTTAAAAGAAAACATCCAAATCAGATAGAGTTGTGTGGCCACACGCAGTCCTTTCATTCAACTTTATGAAAGTGTTGCATTTCAAACCAATTAATGATAACAGTTAACCCCAGTCTCATCTAAAGATTAGCAATTAAATCATCTAAATATATGGCTTTTTGAGGTTATGTGTGTTCATTGAAAGTTGCCTCCCCCATCCCTTGCAAACAGACAATAATTAATTATCTCTTCCTATAAGAAGCAGTAATGCAGTGGAAAGAATTGGTTGCCACACAGAGATGTTTCTGCAGTGCATTGGCATAAAAATCTGCATGTTGCAACCTAACTTACAAATTTTGTATTCTTGGTTATGCTTTGCTCATAGCATTGTTCTCCGAAGGTTATCCCCCTCCCCCAGTCCTAAATTCTAAATGGCTTCCTAACAGAAGGTGAAGTTTAGA
This sequence comes from Varanus komodoensis, assembly GCF_004798865.1. Taxonomy (NCBI): domain Eukaryota; kingdom Metazoa; phylum Chordata; class Lepidosauria; order Squamata; family Varanidae; genus Varanus; species Varanus komodoensis. The sequence continues at coordinate 3,123,284 of NW_025335438.1, forward strand.
AAACAGTATATCCATATGCAAGGGATTTTGAGACCTTTTTTATTGTCTTTAAAAATGTCATTCACAATCCTCATTAGCATTTATTGTTGCAAGTGTAGAAGCAGAAAATGTGAAATTGGTATGTCATGAATAGCTCCGCAGAGCTCTGGAGCCCTGAAATGTTGCCTGCAGTGTGGTGTGCGGCAGGCATTGAGAGAAAGCTGTCCAGATGGCAGCCAGCACAGAGCAGAGCTGCAGGTTTTTGTCTCTGGTGCCGAAAGGAGGGAAAGTTCACTGGAGCATACGCTATCACCCCTTGCATTTTAACAAAACTAACTCACTATCTGTCAAAACGGGGAGGTGGTGACACTGGAACAAAACAGTTCTCAGTGTAACGTTGCTATTCCCCATTAAGGCTGGAAGCATGTCACAAATATCAAAATGTTTCTAAGGAAAAGGGGCAAGTGCAATATTTATATAAAGAATGATTCCCTAATGAGAGCCAATGGTACATACTTACATTGGTAGGCTTTTCTTTGGCATGGGCACACTGCACACTGAAAAGATGTGAATTAGAAATGCAAGCTTTAGTTGCACAGGACAGTAAATGGGGGATTCATGTTATTTGGAGGTTATATTTATACTCCAAACTGGAACTGCAATTTTGAAGCCTTGGTTATTAGAATACAGTGGCTGTGTAGAAAAGCATATTCTTTTTTTACTCAATATAATGTCACATGAAATATTTTGTTATAGTGGAAATTATAATTTGTGGCCCTTAGCCAATTCTTGGTGACCATCCATGAAGCAATAATATTTGCTGCCCTTCAGAGACTCTAGTCTTCAGGCTTCTTGATCACTTTTAACTTGCAAATAGGCTACAAATTTTATTGTATAAGTTTTTTATTTCCCCAAAAGCATGTGTGGTCGATTGCCATTGTTCTAATTTTGCAGGTGGAAAACTAAGGCTCAGAGTGGGTTCTTATATACCATTTCCCCCAAAATTGTAACTATTCACTCATACTGTATAGATTGGGATGGGTTGGTCATAGCAAGGTTATTGTCCCTTTATATGCTTTAGTTGCAAATGCAGTTTTTAAAAATATCATTGACATGTACAATTTTTAAGCCAACAGAATTATGGTATCTTAAATTTGGCTCATATGCCTTTTACCACTGGGGGAATCCACTCCATTCTGTTAAAGGATGCGCTTTTACAATAGTTCAAATGATGGAGCTATTTGATTCCATGTATTACTTTAACTTAATTTCACTAGATTAGGTTCACATTTTATATTCATTTAACCCAATTTGGTCATCATGTATAGTTGGCAGAATGATGGCCACTCCCAATTTCCTCACAGAAATATCTGTTCAAACAATATTTCTTTGCGCTAATCCTTTACATTTCTTAGGTGCACAATTACTCCTTAGGCATAGGCCTAAAACATAGTGTTCTGTGAGGATGTTCTGTATCTTATCCTACTAAATACCCAAGAGTTGTCAAACTAAACCTATTCTTCTCTTTCACGGCATATAAACTTTCTTCTCTCAAGCATTTTTGTACAAAGTTTCCCATCTCTGTGTCATTCAGCTGTGCAATATCTAAAGTCCCATTGTAGCTATTTTAAGAAACAGAATAAACTTTGCCAATGAGGAAGTGTGTAGGGAGAATTCTTGGCATTATCTGATGAGGATTTTTTAAATACATATATGCAAAAGCTGAAATTATATTATCCACATAAATATTTCAATGATTTTGGTTAGAAAAAAAATGATAGTCTTCTTTAAAGATTTCATGTGGATATTGTCTCATAGCAGGATTAAAAAGAAAAATCAATTATTTGAGTCTCTGCTCACTGTTGGAACCCTTTCTGTATCACTTTGATGCAGTGGCAATATTTTAATACAAGACCTTTCAGTAAGAGAACACACAGGTTCACTGGTTAGAACAAGTATGAGGTAGATTTAATTTTCATCTTTACATGGATTAGACCCGGACTGAGAAACTACTTTGGATTTTAAAATAAATAAATAAATGGTAAGCAACATATAGCAAGAAATACTGGGGGCAGGATTGCCACTAGCTCTAAGAAATTAATGCATGTCTTCCTGTGGTGGGGTGTTTACTGTTGACAGTCTGCTGAAAGAAGTCAGAAAGTCATTTGAGAAGACTCTCCCCACCAAAACAAAAGCAAAGCAAAACAAAACCCCCACCCTGAACAGCTTATTTATTAGTTCAGTTTCCTTGTCAATAGGATTCCTTGCGAAAATGCTGGTGGCTTCCAACTGGGTAGAAAATCAAATCTTTGGAATCTGACAAACTTAGCAGTTCAGAAGTTGAATGCACAGCTAATGCTTCTATTTTACTTGCCGGTCACCCATAAAAGATTATTTTCCAATATGTCAGCCTCATTTGGTTGCCAGAGGCCTGAAAGTGCGAGTGGAGCAAGCAAGTGGGCAAATTTGGACATTAGCGAGTCCGCCCATTCGAACTGGTATGCCACTTTGTGGAATAGCTTTGCCTTGAGATGTGGGGGTGTCCTAATGACCATTCATCAATGCTCGTTGCCTGATCATTGAGTGCCTTCTCATTCAGTTTATCAAGCCTTGCACATAAAAAGTCAGAATAAGCATTATTCAGCTTTGTTAATGCCAAGTAGGAGTAAAATGCTCCATTTGAACCCATTTTGCCCTTGGTTTTTCACTTTGTTAATGCAGTCCTGCTTAAATGAGTGCCTTTATTGGGTCAGTTAGAATATCTGAAACTATTAATTGTCTTCAACTGAATAGCTGGTGGCAGGCCAGAACAGATGGGGTAGAAAACTATTTGGTTGGGTGTATTGCTTTCAATTAGGATCAATGAGGTTTCAGTGCCTTTGAATTAACTCACTTAATACCGACTGTGTGAAGTCACAGTGTATCGCAACAGTCTGCTTGGAAGAGAGAGGGGAAGTTGAGAAGGCCTGCAGGAAAGCTTTGAGTCAATTTCTTCCTTTGCTGCTAACAAAGAGCTTTCATTAGCTAGCTGCATATGCAATTCAGACGATTTCTAGTCCCTGTTAGTAAGTCAGGTGAAAGCAAGAGGAAAATGTCTACTTCAAAGTATAATTTGCTATATGGGACATGCACAGTGTTTATTATGCTTGCTGTTCCATTAATCTCGGTGTACACGATTGCACATAGGGTTATTGGCCTAATGTTCTGGCTTATGAGAATATTTCCCCCCATGGGTAATGTGATGGAATTACAACTTTCTACGATCCAAAATAAATCTGATTGTGCAAGTTGATATTTTGTGGAGGTGGCGGCGGCAGCCTGGGCTGTGGGGAGTGATGCTGGATCATCTGACATGTAAGTGGGTTGAAGATCTGCAGGATGGTGTGTTGGCTAAATATACACAAGATAATACAGCCTTTTATAAGATAACCTTGAACCTTTTGTGCTGCTTCTTGCAGCTGATGTTTACATCTTCCTCATCTCCTTATATAGGCATCATAATTTTGCATGAAAACAGTGTTCCTCCATATGTTTTGATATTTTTGTCTACTGTGCAAGACTGGTGGAAAACAGAGATTTTACAGAATTATTGACTGCAATTGTCCATCATGCTTACACATTTTGGTGTTGTTTAATTTTTGTCTTTGTTTTATAACTAAGTGGTACAAAAATTGTTACAATATTCCTTAAGTGACTGCATATCCAGAAATATTTATTTGAGGTGGACTGCCAAATGGGTTGATGCCTGCCTCAGAGTATTAAGTAATGAGAGGGGGGAAATGATTCCTGCAGCTGGCTGCTTGAGAAAACGCTGAAGTAGTCTCAGATGCACAAGCATTCTGCTAGGCCCCTTCCATAAGTAGTCTTCTAGGTGAGAATCTCCAGGGATCCAGTTTTTGTTGACGTGGATCAATTTAAATGGCAATTACTGTAGTCAGATAACAGCTTAAAAAGCCTTTTTACACATAGAAAAGATGCATAATCACATGGCATATGGTAGTGTTCAATTTTCTGAGCCGTGGTTTGAAGATTTACAATGTGCTGATATTGACCCACTTTTAAAATTAAATATCATTCCATTTTATTAAATGTGTTGTACCTTTAGACCCATTATTTTTCTTCTCTATTTCTAAAGCTGCCTCTGTCTGCTCTGTGTTTCCAGCAGTGGAAATGACCCCCCACCCCCCACAACCACACACACACAGAGGCACACACCCTAGCACTTACATGAAGCATAATATTTGATTCCTTTATTTGTTTGTTTTTAAAAATAAATCACAATATAGCAGTCTTTCTTAAACAGTGTGTTGAATAAATATGTTTGAAGTGTCCTACCCACCTTTTTTCTTTTTAAGTTAGTTTCTGGCATTTGTAATGTTTCTTGCTACTTAATTCTTTTTATCTCCTAGATCCATCAAAATTCTGTTATCCAAAACTTTGCTAGGCATCTAGATGTTGGACATAGATGAGCACAGTGTTGCTTCCAAAATTGGTGCCATTGTGCAATTTCCTGCCCCCTCTGAGAATAGGCATGTTAAATGGTAAAGACACGGTTTTTGCTAGTTATATGAGAACTTACACATGCATTTATACATGGCCGGTAGTAGATGTTTTGTTGGTAGTTATTATGATAAACTAGTTTGCTTTTAAGTGCATAGTTATTAACAGTTCATTTGAGACAATTTCTACTTACACGAAACTTTTGACTTCTGTGCAATTCTATTGCCATGCAGAGGAGAAAGAGGAAGAATAACAGAGATGTAGAGGGTACAGAAAAATGTAGCCTCTAAAACTATTTCTTAAGCAGGAACTTTTAAGGATTTTTTTTCTTGCCTGGTAGATGAACATGAACATAAAAGCTTGAAATGTTGTTGAACTTTCTCAGATAAAGGCTCAGAAACAGAGAACCCTAATCAAGCTGTAAATTTGCTTGTCTCTGAAGCTTTTCTAAGGGCTTTAAACTGCAAGCTTGTGGGGGGGGGGTGGATACAGTTGGCTTTCCCCCTTTGACTGGAATTTTCTGTAAGCCTAAACGTGTTGCAGAAGGTATGCAAGTCAGACGTATGTTTCTCCTATGAAGCAGAGGATGTTTTTCAAAGGACTGAAGAAGAACTGCTGAGAGGAAAATAGCCGGCTTTAGATAAAGCACTGTAACAAAGACTTGTAGTTTTATGTATCATGGTGTCCATTAAAGCTTAATAGGGAAGAGTGAAATGAACCTAGCCAGGCATATGTTATTCATGTGAAGGATAAACATTTAAGGGGAGTGTAGAAATCAGAAATCGGGAGGACATGATTGTTTAGCTTTTGAAAGAGGCTTTACAGGGAAGATTTTGTTTTCATCCCCCATGGATCACTATGCAAGGTAAAGGAAGAGTAAGCAGCAAATGTTTGGAGCATATCAATGCCAGAATCCCAGGGGGGTTAAAAGCATTGTAGTAAAATGAAAGTGGACCTGCTTCTAAGTGTGTTCTATTTTATACATACCACTGAGAAGCTGACAAAAGGAATGATTTTGATACTCTGTTCGCTGTGATAAAAAGACACATCAATAGCGAAACAAAAAAAAAAACCTTAAAAATAAACAAAAATTTACATGTTCACACACATTGTGAATTTTATACTATAGACATAATCCAGGTTTGGGCTTCTTCCTCCTCCCCCACCTGGAGTTAAAATTTATAGCCATTAATTGGGAGAGGGAAGGGAGGAAGCCCTGTTTTTAATAGACGCTTTCCGTAGAAGAAAGGGTTAACTTTTAAAGAGGAAGAAAATGAATAATTCAGCGTTTGGCTTTATCACTCTGCATTTTACTGTCTATTCTTTTGGTCCTCTGGAACTTGCTGTGAAAGGTACAGTAGGAAGAGTCAGCTGAGGGGGTTGTGATAATTTGCACACACATCCCTGTCATTGTTCTGCCTGAAGAGACGGGGCTGGGTTCAAGGCCACATGTGCTCCTGTCATCATTCACATTTCTGCTCCAAGTGCAATACAGAGTGTCAGCTCTCCATCTGTCTTTGCCTGGCAAATGCACGCGCCCAGCATCCTGCCTCCAGCTACACTGCCAGAGCCAGTTAGGATGGCCCTCCGTGCTTCTCTGTGCTCATTCCAGAACAGGAGGCGCTGAGTCCCAAATAAGCTTGCATTTAGGAGGGAGCCTTTTGCAGTGGGTCTGTTTTATGCGAGATGCCTGGTGAGTGCCTCCCTCTCTCTTTCTCTCTCCCCCTCTCCCCCACCTCAGTCTCTCTTCACTTCCTCTCCCCTTTTCTCCTTGATGGAAATGAGAAAGCAGGCATTTTATAGTTGGATTTCTCCACTAGCAAAAATAATATGCAGAGACTGGCATGTGCAAAGAGTGGCTGTAGATAGATGCAGATTCTAGCATCTTTGTGGAAAGAATGGTGTTTGTGTGCCCGTGCATCTGTGTGAAACTACCCAGTGTGCATAATATGTTGCAATACTGAATACTAAATGAAGAAGAGACAGTAGCAAATCTATTTGCCTCTGGGCGCGTGATTCTGAGAGGGTACAAGGAGGAATATAGCTTCTGTCTACCCCTTATGATTGAGCTGTAGTCTGTATCTGGAAACCTCAGATTTATCGGGAGGGATGACTTGTGTGATCCTGGGGAGAGTACCAAGAATGATCTCTTTGAAAAGCTGCTTATACTGGAGGAATGAAGTGAGGGGGAATACAACAAATTATTTGAGACTTTTCACTTAAACCCACAGCCTTTGGCTGCTCACAGCTGAATATCTGAACTATATTTCTCTTAAAATGTCTTACGTATTTCTGCTGAATGGGTGAAACTGTTGTGGGAGTGGAAATTTTTAGTATGTCTGTTTCCTCCTGAAAATATTATCCTTGGATCTTGACCTCTTGCCTAATTGATAAATGGCACTGCCAGTGGAAATATTTCATCTGTGTAGGGTAAATTATGTGAAGGGCTTTCTTGAGGGTGGGAGAGAAAAGTGTGTGTGTGTGTGTGTGTGTGTGTGTGTGTGTGAGAGAGAGAGAGAGAGAGAAAGAGAGAGAGAGAGAGAGAGAGAGAGAGAGAG
>NW_025335438.1:3130420-3187920 GCF_004798865.1 Varanus komodoensis
AGAGAGAGAAAGAGAGAGAGAGAGAGAGAGAGAGAGAGAGAGAGAGAATCTTTAGTAAACCAAGGAAGAATTGATTCTTTTTCTGTTGAGTGTGAGGATGGGAAGGCTGTTTTGAAACTTAGATGTGTAGTTAAAACGGTCTATATTTATAGGAAATTTTTAATTAAATTACTTAAATTAGAAATAGTAATAATAGCAGGTACAGTGTGATGTTACAGCTGGTTGGTTCTTATGAGTAGGAAAAAGGGAAAGATACTGTCTTTTCTAAAGAGCGTGTACCCATCACAGATGGTGTTTTGAAACAGTATCTGTCAGTTTGCTGTGACCACAGTTGCGTGTAGGTATTGCCAGTTGTTTGAAGAGCGTCCTTCCTTTAGGATGTAGCTGCATGGTTCTGTTCCATTACTGCCATGCTTCTGTCACAATTGCAATCCTAGAATCAACAAAGTGGAGCTCTGTATGCTCAAAGCACAAGGCTAAGAGGATTTGTATGGCTGAATGTGGGCAAATTAATTTGCATAGATGACAGCCCGCGACTAGGAAAGGCCAATTTTAACCCTTCCACTGTAAATGTTAATTTGCATATCTCATATTCTGAAGTATGTAGTCCTCATTAGGAACACAGCAGTGGCTGCAATGATTCTCCAGGGTGACAAGCAGCATCATTTTGTACAGGAGTACCCTGTGCGTGTCTTTACTGGGAATGCTTATCTAGTCTTTCATTTTTATATCATTTCTATGTACTGTATATTAGAAATGGAGAATCTTGTGACAGTTAAGCTGTCATAAGTGTCTAGAAAGGGAAATGTTCCAAATCCTTCTTTCTTATTGAGACTTTGGCTCTCAAATTACTTAATCTACCTGCTGGTTAAATGGTCATGCATCTTTAATAAAAAGAGGCTGAACTACATGTGTGCCTATATACACTTATTGGTGTTGTAGAACTTAATAATTACATGAATTTTTAATTGCCAGCAGGCTCTTAAAGCGGCAGCAAAAATGAAGTGCAGTAAGACTCTCTCTTTTTTTTTTTTTTGCTCTCTTAATGTCAGCTCTGAGTGTTAGAAAACCTTGCACTTGGATACAGAGAATACACTAACAGCTGTGACTGGGAGCATGTGCCAGAATGGAGATACTTGAGCAGATCTGACACTTGGCTATTTTTGACACCCATCTGTACTCCCCCCCCCCACCTCCTTTAGGATGCACTGCCTCTCAATCTGTTCACAGCATATTTCAGCCTTTTATTATTGTGTTGTTGGTATTTTTCCCCCAAATGGGCATTATTAGCCATCTGGGAGAGATTTTGTATTTTAAAAATAAGCATATTATGTTCAGGAGATTAAAAAGGATGTGTATCTTTTAATGATATGTGATATTATGTCATTGCAGTTTTGGGTGTGTTTGAGCACATGCATGCAGGCACTGGCTTTTGGGAAGTATCCTTTCAGGCAATTTAAATGAGCAGAATTCTCTTATGTGTAGTATAAATGCAGTATGAAGCATCTGACTTTCTGGCTTGCTATGTAGAAATGGCATTCCTGTAAGGAATTGCTTCAAGACTGCAAGTGAACTTGTGGTGTGTGATTGGCTCTGGCTAGATCTGGACACTGATGCCTTAGCTGCTGCTGCTGAGGAATGGCATTGAAATGAATGCTGCACATAACATTCATGTAGATGTGTAGAAGGTAGCAGTATGGAGTATGCAGTGATGGCTGAATCTTCACTTTTCTGGTGTAGTTTCTAGCCTACATCATGACAGAGAGTGCATGCGCAGAGAGAGAGAGAGAGAGAGAGAGAGAGAGAGAGAGAGAGAGAGAGAGAGAGATTTTATACTGTTGTCTTCCCTCTTACACGCTAGTTTTCTATGTGCATGTAATTATTCCTATTTTTTCAGTGTCCTGCCCTTTGATCCCCCTGCCTGAAAACTGAAGTGGTGGAACACAGTTTAGCACTATAGAATGAACTAGGCCAGAATTTGCAGTAACTAAGCTTCTTAAAAAAGCACCCTCATATGTACAGTTTTAATGGTGCAAACCCATGCACACATAGCTGGGAGTAATTTCAACCGAACTCATTTGGGTTTATATGACTTGCCTAGGATTTCATAGAAAGTAAACTTTATTGTACTGTCCATACCTTTTTAAAAACAAAACAAAACAAAATGCCAGCAGCACTTAACTTATCCTGTGTGTTTATTCTAAATGTTTGGTTTGTTGTTTTAAAGTTACAAATGTACCAGTCATATTAATGCATTTTCAAAGAACAGATGTTTTCCTACAAAATATTTTATTATTGCCCATGGCATTATTCAGGATGGTTGCCTTAAAAGGACAACCAGTGATCACAGCCATTGTAACCTAGAAATAATGCTGGTCTTTTAGAAGATGGCCGGTATTAGGTCAGACCACCCCTTCTTTACTTCTGTTGTCCAGATGTGGCTGCAAAACTTTTTAAGTTCATGTTTCCAGAAAAAAAGGGTTTGTTTTCAGAATCTGGTTTTACTTAAGACATCTCCATCCTGGAGTGCATTTCATAAATTGCCCACATATTTTTCTTAGCAGAGAACTTAACTGACTATAATTTTTAACACATGGCCACATCATGTGATATTTTCAAAACATTTGCACACAGCTTTAAGAAGGTCCCAACAGAAATGATCCATCATCTTACAGCCAGCCCATTTTTAACAGTGTATCTGCATTTTCCATTTAGTGGAGCTATATATTATTAGCTTACATTTTGGGTAGTAAAACATTGCATTGCTGATTGTAAAACATGGACTTTATTATCTGCTGAAAATTGATTTGGCATTTATAGCCACTGTGTACCAGAAAAGGCTTTCTGGATTTAACATTAGTCCAAGCAAGTGATGATATGTATAAAGAAACAGGAACACAATTGCCACAGACATAGAATTGTTTGTGTCCTAGTAACATAACGTCTGGATGATGCACCTGTTTAAGGTTGTTTGTCTGTTTGTTGAATTTTATATATGAATATAAATACCAATACACAGCAAATGCCCCAACCAATTTTGACTTGGCTCCATTCTGTTTTCACTTGCTGTTGCTATGCCATTACTTCAAGACAACTCAGTGCTTTACAAAACAAGTTTTCTGCCAGTTGTGCGAAGTGTGCCTGCATTCATGTAAAGGCTTGCAGTGGTTAACACTGCATTACTGTTTCAGTCATCCTGCTTAATGTCTTTGTCAAACAGAAAGGATCCAAATGTAAGTAACAATCCAGATGACTTTTATACTGCTAGATTCTAGGGAAACAAGTTGGGAGTTGGAGAAAGCCATGTAAATACTTTTAAAGAGAAACGTGATTCTGGCCCTGCCACCTTTCTTACTGGTATTAATTTCCAAAGTCACCCAGACCAAATTTGTTTTGTGTGTTGGGGATAGGAAATATGTGAATACCATGTCCAGCATGTGCCGGTATTGGAGGTGCCGCTATTGCATTTTGTCTTCCTAAACAAACTCCCAGCATGATTCAGATCTTTATGTGGTATTCATGTCAAGTTAAAAGAGCGAACAGGAGTACTCTGTTCAGCTAGATTTATTTTGTTACCATCCTACACATGGGGACCCAGTTTTGACTGGAGCCTTGTGGCATTTGTGTGATGAAGATCATTAATGAGTTTCAGTCATGAAATTAGTCCACCATGCATAAGATAAAACTTGAATGATGTTTTGATAGACTCAGTCAGTGAAGCTCTCAATTGGCATTATGTAGGGGAAAGGAAATCTGAGTCTGATGAACTTACCTGGGAGTAAACCCAGTTAAACCCAATGATCCTTGCTTGTGAGTGAGCATGTATTGAATCTACTGAAAGAGACTGAGTTCATATATGCATAGGCATTGCTTCTTTCTTACGCACATCACTGCCAAACATCAGGGACACAGAAACTTAGGCCTGAAGTCCCTATACTATTCCCCAGATAGTCACACATACTTCACTTGGCCCATACTTTTCTTCCATCCACCACTGGTTTGGAAGCATCCCCACATTTATGCAGCTCTATTCTCGACTCTGAACTGTTGAATTGTCTTTCATAGATAAGAAGAGAGTAAAACATGCTGATACTTTGATCTGAACTGTACAGTCTTGGCTTCCCTGGAGTGTACCCACACTTTTGAAGAACTGCATGTTCTAGGTTTGTTCCCAAATCCTACTTAGTATACTGAATGTATGGCTTTTTTGAAGAATAAATGCATGGTGGTAGCACCTGCCCCTTATCGCAGTGCATTCACAAGCCCTTTGCACTGAAGGCCTGCTGGTGCTATCCCATTCCTTGTCCCCTGCACCGTATACCCATTCAGTCATGCTAGCAGGGTCTTGATAACCTCCAGATGAATTTGGGAGCAATCTTTATGTGTTTGAGGTAATGTGAGAGAACATGGGAGTTCTGTCTGTGGTGGTGTATCTGTCATAGCTCCAGTCACACACCCGAGTCATCAACATGCTGCAGTCATCAAATGTAGCACATGGTTATATAAACAGGCCTAAATCACAGGCAACAGCTTGAAGGCATAAACTGAGATATTAGTTCAGTGAAGGTGTATCATTACCTTAACGTCTTTCCACGATGTCCTCTTCACCTTGCCTTTTGCACTTTTTTTGATATGAACATTTAAATTACTACAAGGTGGACTTGATTAAATTAACTCAAAACACCTGCTTTCATCATGCTTCAGTAGGGTTGCAGCCAGATCTGTGATGTTTAATTCTTAGATTTTGACATTTTAGGAGCCTAAACAGATTAATTTTTCTTACTGAACTTAATCTGGCAAGATATTAAGTGCTGTATGGTGACCAGTCTTTGAACTGGTACAATTCAATGTGCAATGCAGGCTCAGTATCCTCCTTTGGCTAAAAAGAAAATAAACTTGTTCTTCTCTTGGGTAAATTAGAAAGAGCTTGAGGTTTGTACATGAGATGAAGCATGCACAATTTGAACAAATAAGGGTGTGCAGCCAACCAGAAAGTTCTGTTGTACAAGTCCTATTAAGGTGAATGCAGACTATGCATGAGTACCTGCCTTGATCAGGAGATCTTTAGTAGACAGTGTCCAGCCTTCACATCCCAACCACTTCAGTGATTCTGAGCCGTCTTCCCTGAGTTTATTTGTGTCCAGGTTGAATGCATTTATGTAGCAGGTACCCTATGTTTTATGCATGGGAAATAATGGTCTTTGCTCTTTAGCAGCACATGCATTTGCTTCCTGTGGCTTTACATGCCATATTTGTTCCCTGTGGTGAAGGCTTTCTAATGTTTCTACTAGTTAGAGGATCCCATTTTTGAACTAGTGTATAGTTAATGCAAGTTCTGTCATACTTTGCATTTATTTCCTTACCCATGTGGGTTTTTTATTTTTATATAAGTGCTGGCAAGTAGCTTGGCACAGTGCAGTATGTGCTTTATTTAACACTTCAGGCAAGAGATATTACTATGCATATAGTTATGAATGCTCTTTTGATTTTTGTTCCTCCCCCTCATGTAGCTTGCTACACTAGATAGAAAGCTTTTTCATTCATAGTATTACAACAGCAAGATTAATTAGAAAGTGTACTCTGTTCATGTTCTTGCTTGTGTTAGGGATATTTAAATTACCAAAAACCAAAATTCCATCTTTACTTGGGTACAACTTCACTACTTTCATCTTCACTTTGTATGCATTTGTGCAATTTCACACATCTGAAAATCTGCATATTCCCCCAAGATGGGTGAATCTCCCCAAAACTTCCACACTTGAGCCTTTAGGAAGAATATCTACATTTATGCCATTTTTTCCATTTTTTTCTGTAATGAAATATGTATAAAATTACAATATATTTTCAAAAAAGTTTGCAAGCTCCCAGAATTCCTGCAGTTTGGAAAACTTTGGTCCACTGTAGAATCTGCTGTCAAGATTCCTAATAATCCAAACTCATTTGAGTCCATTGGGGATTTCTCCAACATTCTTATTGTAAATTCATGTGAAGTATTGGGCAAGAATATAGTAAAATCATAGAGTTGGATGAGTTTTAGAATCTATGTTGTTCAATTCCCTACTTGATGCATAAAATCCATAGGTGGAGTAAGGTCAGCAAGTGGATTTCCCACCCTCCCCTCTTTTTAACACCCCCTGCCAGTTAGACTCAACTTCTCTAGGTAACTGGCTTAATTACTGATCTTCTCTTTTAAAAGCAGTTATAGTATGTGGACCCAATATAAGTGAACACTGACAGGTTTTTCTGAGTACCATCATGCCCAATTGCTACTCTGTGTAAACAGGAAACTTGTGAAAGTTGAATAGGGATAAAATGGAAGATTGGTCCAAGTCTCTCCAAATTTTGCGAATTTGCTAAATTGCAGGAATTTCTCCATAGATTGGGCTGATTCATTTTACAAAGGGAATTTTGGCAACTTAGGAAATTTACACAAATTGAAGTGGGAATTGAGAATAAAATGACTTCATATATGTGTTCAACATATTGAACACATATTTTCAGTGGATACAGGTTCGTGTTGTGGTTTGAACAGGTTATGCCAGCATATCTTATGAGCAAAAATGAAATTCTCATATATCCCTACAAATACTTTGTGAAGTTAGTGAGTCAGCTACAGCTCTCATAATCTTCATAAGGCCAGTAAGTAAGCTACAACCATAAACTATAATTCCTACCACAACTCTCATAATTACTCACCAATATTGGGATAATGGACTTTGAATTACAATACTACAACTTAGTGCCCTTTTGAGGGCACAAAATTGGAGAAGCTTGTTTGTGGTATTAGGATCTGTTATAATCTGGATGCCCTGTACATGCAGAATTTGAGTAAACAGATTAGAGAAGCAGGTATGGAGAGTGAGTTCATACACTTTGTGCTACAAGTTTGGAATGAATTTGCTCTTAAAGACTGCATTGAGTTTTGATATTGAGCAGAGCTTCAAAATGCAGTACCATAAGTAAAGAAGGTAATCTTGCAAAACATCTGCCCTCCCACTCCTGTATAACAGTATCTATCCCATTTTTATTCTTTATAAAGACTATTCCAATATCCATTGGCCAAGGTCATTCATCTTCTATTGTTCTCTCTACAACAGCACAGTTGTCATCACTGATACATAAACAAGGAGGAAGATGGAAGACATATGCATCTAAAAGAAAATGTGCATGTACCTATCTATAGCATAACAGGAGAGAATCCCAGTGGCTGAGCGGGTTTATCAACAGCAAAAGAACAACAGTTTATTAAGGTCAAATTTCTTAGTAACATTGTTGTTATTTTCCTGTTGCTTTCTCCTGTGTTATGAGACTTGATATGCTTCCTTCAGTCATCTAGAGTTATTTGCTTTGCTCGCATCTCCTTGTGGTGCACCTGTTGTCATGAGGCCATGCTGGGAGCAAATTGGAATGTACCGAAAAAGAACAGAGTGCAACCCAGGAAGGATCTCTTCTGGAATGTTCCACTTCATACTGTGGTAAGGAGAGGCGTATGAATGGTTCCTCCATAGAAACATTCTCTGTATGTTGAAAGTTAGCATGTAGGAAACAAGGAATTTTAAACTGATATCTTCTGGCAATTACTGATATTGTTTTGGAGATTAAGACTTTTTCTACGCTTGGCATTTATTGGGTGCTCAGCATGCCTTTCTCATGGTTCTTTATGAATTCTTCAGAGAACATGGTTACCCTCCAGTTTTGCTTTTGTTCTTGAAGAGCACTTCTGCAGGTTAATTTTGCATGGTAGAAAAAGGAATTTTATTTCTGAAAGCAAAAGAAAATGTGTTTTCCTAAGGGTATACATATTACTCTATAGCTCACCTAGAAGTTATTTAGCAGAAATGCAGGAAAAGAAATGGTTTTTTATGCAGACTGAGGCCAGATCTCAAATCTGATATAAAACTAAAGTAGATACAAGCAGATTAACAGCTTCATGTAGTAATGCCCCAATGCACACACTTACATATACAATTGCTAAGCAGCTTTTCTGTCATACAGTTCATGAGTTGGTGTAAATTATTAAATGTAAAAAATAACACTTTAACATAAACAACAGACAGCAGCAGGATACCATTCCTTTTTCTTCCACAAAAGAAATCACAACCTTTAAAAGGAAAACATTGTATAACACAGAACACCTGGGTCTAGTTTGGCCACTGGTTTTGTCAAATTGGTTGTGGCTATTGTTATAATTGCTAATTGTTAAAAAGAAACAGGGGCAAATCTATGCACTCCTTTTTCAACCTTGCTTCTCCTTTTGTCTGAATATATTTTTTCCAGCCCCACACCTACCAAAACTAGATCCCTCAAAAACAGATCAAGAGTGCTCTACCATCACCATCCCTTTTTTCTTTTGCATTCCACTTTTCTATCGGATTATACCCAAAGCATTTAATAGCATATCAAATGAATAGCAAGAAATATAAAAATTAAAAATACAATTGAACTAAAGACAGATAATCTTACTGTCATTTGTTGTTGTTGTTAGTCGCGAAGTCGTGTCCAACCCATCACGACCCCATGGACAACATTCCTCCAGGCACTGTCATTACCTAAATACAAATAATATGAACACCAATCCATACAGTATTGAATAAAACAATATAAATGGACTGACTCAACCCAACTGGTTAGGAATCAACAAAAGACAATAAACCTAACACAGAACCTAAAAATATACAGGCAGTCTCTGAGTAATGAATGATTTTGTTTCCTAAGAAAATGGAAAGTAATATTTAAGTAGAATTTGTACATAAGCCGGATCACATTTCCGGGGGTTGAGAGCTTAGGACCCCCATGAATAACTCTAGGCCCCCTTCTTTGCAGCACAGAAATGCTGGAGAGATTTTCCTTTCTGGATGGGTGGGTCAGGAAGGCATGATTTGGAGACTTCCTCTCTCCTTTTGCTCCTTCTTTCTCTGTGGTGATACTTTAGAGTTCCTCCCTCTTTCTTCATATACTTCTTTCTCTCTATGATTATGATTCCCTATCATGTGTTTTTTAATTAATAGACTTTATGGCAGTCCATTCATAAGTATGGATTATCTGTAACCCAAATGTTCATTAGTGCTCAGGTACTGCCTGTACTACCCATCAGGACAACTGAACTTCCATTCCACAAGCATAGCATTGGGTTCTCCATATTTTGCTATGAACATGGATTCACTGCCACTCATCTCTATTGTGGCAGTCTTCCTCCTAGAACTCACCTGAATTTCCTCTCTTAGCTCCTTTCCAGCCTCACAGATACTCACAGTTTTGACGCTGCTCAGTCTTTCTCCACAAGCATCCATCTCCCTACTGCCTTCTGGTAGCCGGCATTCTTAGTTGATGAGGTGGAGTGAGACAGGTGAAGTGCCTGGCCCCTTGATCTTTGCATTTTCCTAAGTTCCCCTTGAACTGCCCTGAACTTGAATGTTTGTCTTTAAGAACTAGCTAATCTATATAGTATGAGAAGCTAACATGATCGGATTATTTTTTTCATGTATCCAGTATTGTCTACTTAAATCTGTCAAAGGAAGGTTCTCCTGGCTCTCACATGTAATTTTTTTCATCACCTTTTAATTGCAGATGTGGAGATCTTCTACATGCTAGGCATGTGATGTGCCCAAATGCTGTCTGATCAGTTTCCAAAAAGTCCCCATTTACAGTGCAATGGAATAACTAATTTCTGAAGTTACTATGGTACAGGTAATTGTAGGCAGGTGCTTGTATTCTAGGAGGAAAAGGAGGGAGGAACCTATATGTAATGAGCCAAGCCAGCTGTAGCAGTGTTTAGAAATCCAGCCAGAGACATACCAAGGATCCCATGGTGCTTCAGTGGTTGCCTAATCCTTTCAGTGGGGGAGGAATATGGCCCCTTCTACCCATTTGGAACAGGCAGTGTCGTATTTCCAATATGTGATTCCTTAACCAACAACTCTTGGTCTGTGCTGACATTTTCCTTTGAGGGGTTACATTGTGTGATGGAGAGAAGGGCTGTGCTTGCTAGCCTAGTCTGTACCTCTGTTGTTCAGTCTCATGGTTGGCAGGAGCCTTCTGAAGCAGGAAGCCTGGTCTGTACATGCAACCTTTCACGGAAATGTAGAATTCTTTTGATTGGGGTACTAAATGTGTAGAGAGGGCTTCTCCTACAGGCTCAGTGGAAGTTGGGAGGGACAGAATGGATGGGCAATGATGTCTTCACTCTTCACTTCATGCATCAAGGATTTGGTTATCTGAATCCATACCAGTTTCTTAGGCCTGGTAGTTGTTAAGTAGTCTTCAGGTCTCCTAGGAGTTGCAGAAAAGCAAACAGAGGTCATGGGATGAAGTTTATACTTTTGTGATTTATTTGCATACATTACACTTTCTTTTCATGCTAGTGAACTAGGTGTAATGACGTGATTGCTGGGATGGGTGGTAGCTACACCACTGAAATGTTGCATGGAAACACACTCCACTGTTTATGCAAGAGATGGTATTACACAATGGTTAACAGTATTAACTATTAGTTATATGCTCAAAATTCCTTCACTCAGATCTCCCACAGTCTCAGATTGGGTTAGAAATAGTGAGAAAAACCACTATCCTTTAGCCTCAGTCTGCCATCTCTAGTTTGAAAATGAGTTTGAAAATACTAGCCTATTTTGCAGAGTTGCATTATGTAGTGAATTACTGTGTTTTAAACATCTTGTGCACTTAAGAAAAGCATTCCGTAAATACTAAATATTATTTCTTGGTATTTTACCTTAGGCTTTCCTCAAGCATTTTCTTGCAGTAGTTTTTTACTTGATGGGGAAGGCAGTGGGAGGAAATGCAAACAAAAGAACTCCATGTTATGACTGCCTCTAGTAAAAGGATTGTTATGCCAGTGTTTAGCAGATGCATGTCAGCTCTGAAAAGATTATTCTGAGGCAATTGTTCTTGCAATTACCCATACTTCCCTGCTTTTTGAGCACCATCTTGTGGCTTGAATGTTTATTAATCCAAGCCCTCCAGTTATTTCCCAGATTAAATGTGGCTTTCCAAGTATGATTGTCCAATAGCTTTCATCCACAGCCTATCTCTATGAGTGGAACAGAAATTTAAAAGCATTTTAAAAAATGGCTACTGCCATCTTTCTATTCCAGCTCTGGTGTACTTGAGAGACTAACAATGCTTGTTTATTCCTAAAAACAGCAAATCTTGTTACAATTCTTACCAGGCATGCTGTGTTGGAGAACTGTTTCTGGCATAAGTCTGAGGGGAAAAGTTTCCCTTTTGAATCTTCACGTATGCTTAATAGTTTTGTCAAAAGTGTTTAGTAGTTTTTGGTATTAAGTGTTTTTGCTTTCTTGCCACTCTAGATATACCATATGTATTCTGATGGATGACCCAGTGGGGATTCTCCTTCTGAAACCAAGGCCTCTTACATCAAAATCAAAGTAGCTTTTTGTCATTATGTTCAGCAACTATGTTTTAAATATATACTTTTTCATCTTGCAAGTCTGATATGTACGTTCTTATTTGATTTTGCTCTGTTTCTTGCTACAGAAGGGTCAAGTGAACAGTCATGAACATTGCTGTAGATTGAATGAGACGCCTACAGATTTTGTCCTAAATAACTAGATATAAGCTGGCTTTCCTATTAATCAAATGTTTCAAATTAAATAACACTTTACTACATTTTGAGTATCACAAAGGATAACTGACTGAAATAGGCACAAATCATATAATGCCAAAACATTAACAAGTTCCTTTTTAGCTATTATTAGACTGAGTTTATGAGCAGAGATTTAATGTCTTTGCTGTAAAGCATATAAACATTTTTTAAAATGTGGATTATATAGTGCTAAGCAATTATTTCAATTTGAATCAATTGCATTGAAGAATTGAAGAAGAAATATAATTATTTCTATTTTGCTGTATTTTGAAATGACTCAAATTCATTCATTAATTCATTGATTTCATCTTTTAAAAAGAAAGCTGCTGCATTAGCAAGGGAAATCCCAGGGCAATTTACATTAAATTACCAAACAATATGCCATAATTATAAAAAATTAAATGGAGACATAAAAACTTGATGGATAGAACAGCAAATTTAAAAAGAGAAACCAGAATTTTTTAAAAAATACTGTAAAATTCATTCAGACAGAGAAATTAATTATAGAATTCCAAAATTCTCCTCAGAATGTCTCAGCAAGCAGGAAATTTTTAATTTAACACCAAAAGAGTGCAAATGACAGTGCATATAATATCTCAGGAGAACATTCCAGAGTTGGAGAAGTGATCTCCCGAGAGAGGTAGAGGGTTTATAAAAAAAAAAACAACCCTTCTTTACAATTATTAAAGAGGATGTGAGGGTTAATAAATTCTCTTTATGAGCCTGCACTATGACAAAAAGAATATTCAGCAACTGGTTTGTAGAATACAAGACAAATTGGGATAAGTTGTCAAAGCTACTAGCATTTCCTAGAAAACTGAAACCTTTCAGGCAAACTCTGTGATGTTACTATCAAAGGAGACACATTGTTAGCTCTGGTGTATGCTATATTTTTGTTTTTGTTTTTCTGATAGCTTTTATTTTATTGCAAATAGTTATAATAGAATGCCTTAATACAAATTAGGACCACTGTGGGAACAAAAGGTTAAAGGTCCCTTCCCCGCACCTCATGGTCCTGATCCAGCTTGACGCCTCCCCTTGTCAGCCATTTCTTGGAAAAAAAAGATGCTGAAGATGTGAATCATATGCTGTCCGGTGTAGCCCTTATGCAGCTGATGAGCTGCGATGTCAGAGGGCAGATGGCAAATGGCCTGCTGCACCTTCTGCACTAGCTCGCTGCCCTCAGATGCAGCAGAGTGCTGTGCTTAGCCCAGCTCAGCTCGTATAAGATTCAGCTGCCAGTCTGGGCAACTTTTGCATGTGGAATGTGGTGGATGAGGCACTATTTTGCCCTAAGGGGCAAAATGTCTTGTGCTGGCTCTGAGAAACCACTAATAAATTCTTCTGATATATATTTTTCAAAAAGAGCTTGGGGCCATGAAAAGGCAGTGGATTTTGGCTCATCCCTAATCTATGCTGAAGAAAAAGAGCTCACATTTTCAAAAGCCTGCATTTTCCCAATATACCCACAGTTTCTTAACCTCACATTTCTTGAAGTAGGAGTGACTTGAACAGGAGGCACATTATTTGTGCATAATTTAAGTCCATTTGTGCTACTTTGAAATAAAATGTATCCCACACCCCAATAATCTATCATTTATCTTTGGTTGCTATATTTTCTATTATTAGGTAGGCTTCAGTAAGCAAATACATCTTCTGGCCTTTGCTTTATGAAATGAAAAAGATAAAAAGGATACTTTGGCATCTTTGGAGGCAGGTGATATATAAATACTAAGAAATGTGAAATTGTATAGGCAGCGCTGGTGGGTTACAATTTGAAGGAAGGAGGAGAAAAAGAAGAGAGAGAGAGAGAGAGAGAGAGAGAGAGAGAGAGAGAGAGAGCATTAATACATCTTCCTGAGGTTTGATGAGACATCCACTGCCTACCATTCCATCTGGTGCTTATGATAGCATGGCATATTAGCATGCTGCAGGTTCATAACATATTCAAGGCAAGAAAGCATCACTTGCATATTAATTAAGGCATCCTCTTTCTCAGAGCTGTCTTTTGCATTTCAATCATGTTTATTCCCTTTAATTCATGAGCCAACAGTGTACTGATGTTGGGGTTTTCTCTTTGAAACCAGGAAGGAGCGTCACACAATCCAGCTCCCAACAGAATGTTCTTGCATATTAGGGCAATGTTACAGTTGCAAGTAGTCAAGAAACAAAATGTTATGCTTGATTTTGTCTCATCATATCCTTTGTATCCTGCATTCTAGTTTTTCAGTTTACAAATTGTAAAGTGCTTGGTACAAAATTCTCAAATCTGTAATCCATTGAGAAAAGAATGCATAGTAGAGAATACACAGATATATATTTCATATTATTTCATAGTGACAGTTGAGAAAATAAGTCCCATGCTTATTATGTCCAGTCTCTTCACAGACTGATTGTTTTAGATGACATATTTATATATTTTGTAGTATAACACTTGTTCCTTAGTTCGAAAAGTAAAACCTAATCTGTCTAACATGGAGAATATCTTCTCTTACACATTTGTCTTAAATTAAAGAACAGCATCTTGTTGACTGCTCAGCATATATGCACCTGATTCTTCCACCCTTTTAAACAGAAGCCCGAGTCTCTTTTTCTGAAATACTGAAAGGACTAAGCTAGGTCAACATTTTAATTAGATTTATTTTATTTTAAATTTATGCCCAGGTGACTCCAGAAAGTGAGCTATCCAACACACTAAAAATCATGAAAAGCAACAAAATTGCAAAAGGAGCAATATCCAGTGCTGGGAATCTTAAGCATGGTGCAGTAGCAGGAACAACTGTTAGCAGGAAAGTAACATTTGCTGGTATAACTCAAGAAAGCACCTGAAGCTACCACTTCTGCATTGAGGCAAATCAGCAAAGGTTCCTTCCAGGACATCTGCTGCCTTGTCCCATTCTGTAAATAGGAATTTGGGGTAGTTCCCAGTTGTGCTAGCAGGTGCTTCTTTCCTTTTCTGCTGGAGCAGAGTAGCCTAACACGCAACCTGTGAGCTGCATGTGACATTCAAGGCCTTGTTCTACAGCCCTCTTGCTGCTCAGAGCCCCCACCCCCATTCCCCCTACTCTATATCCTAGCAATGGCATGGGCATGGTTGTGATGAGCTCTCCTGAGGCTGCCAGCCCTTTCCACTCTCTTCCTGAGCCTCAGGAAGAGAGCAGGTTGGGCTAGTGGCCTCATGAGAGCTCATCCCAGCATTCCCTGCACTTGTCAGCAGGAGTGGGTGGGGCATGATGGGAAAGATACGTCAGCTCAAGCACAAGAGGTTCATCATGCCATGTGGCCCTCAAGGTATGAGTGGTTGGACTGCTTTGCTCTAGAGGCTATTCCCACTACCATGGTGACAATCCTAGAGCCTGCTAGAGGTTTTTAGTTCACATTGTATTTGCTGAGATATGTCATTTGGATAGATATGTATTTTACTGTAACCTATCCTGAGATGGACTATCTTAGTACAAATAAATATATTTTAGTGTATACACCTGTATGATTTAAAATATATATTCATAACTGCTAGTGCCTTTGGTATCATTACTCTCCATAAATATCATATGATTGAAAGATACAGTTTTAATTTGTGTTATTATATTTGGACTATATTCACACAAATTTCTTTTATTACCAAAGTAATCAAATTCTCTCTTTTATCTCATTGCTCTAGTGCTGTTGCTTCTGCCCTTGTTTTTGCCATTAGTTCTGTAGCCCCAGGTATTGTTTTCTCAGAGTGTCCAGAAGGCCATACAAGAGAATGTGATGAGCAGCATGCTTGATTTTTGTTTACTAAATAGCAGCCATGTGGAGGGTGGAATCCAGACCAGGGTCACTGTGAGTGTGTGTGTGTTTTGGGGTGGGGGTAACCTTTGGCACTGCTTCATTGACATAAGACTGTTTTCTTTTTTCCCTGGGAGGAAAGCTGCCGTTGGTGCTAATTCAAGGGTTAAGTTCATGGATAACGGTTGGTGACTTGGCACAATGTAGCTAGAAATGCTCTGGGATATTTTAAAGTGATGTTAAAGTAAAGTGATATTTTAAAGTGATGCAATTCAGGATGTTAATTAAGGATAACAATCCTGAATTGCATGAAGATAGAAGTGTTTTATGACGTCAGTGTTGAATTCACATAACAGGCAGCCCACTGTCCTTTATACTTTAGTCAGAATTGATACACATATGTGTGTGTATCAGTTTTCCCAAGAAGTGGAAGAGGCTGCATTCTCCCAGGTGAGCCTGCCTGGATATTAATATCATTAGAGTCCCTTTTCTTGGTCCAACCATCATCAGTGGCATGTTTGGTAGACCTGCAAGAGGGCCTTCTCAGTGGTCACTTCTAGGCTTTGGGACTCCTAGCAAAAGAGGTGAGGTAGGCAAGTAAAAGTGTTTTTGTTCTGGGAGGTCTTTGGCATGTAATTAGTTTGCTTCTAAAGGAAATTTTAACTGATAGATATTTCTTTTATTGTTTTATCTATTTCTTTTATTGTTTTATCTATTTCTTTTATTGTTGTGTTTTAAATTATACTCTAGTTGACTGGGGTTTTTTTAAGTTTTTTAAATCTGTATTTTATTACTCTTATTATTTTGAGTGCCACTTTTGGCAGAAAGGTGGGTTATAAATGTAAGCATGCAAACAAAGGATAAAACACACAATATATTATCCACGAAGGAATTCTCTGACATGTTAGCATTCATTCAAAACCTGCACTTTTTTCTGGTCCATATAGGCATAGACTTGTGAGCTGAAGAAGAAATGTTTAAATGTTGTTCCATGAAGTCTTCCAAAAGTTCTAGCAGAAAATTTCTCACAGTGCAGCATCACAATGTGTTAAGGGTTTATTATACTGAAAGAAATGTGCTGAATAAGGAATATACAGCTTTATATATAATCTCTACTGGACCATAAAAATAATGTGAAAAGGACTTGTGCAGACTTGCACAAAAGTTTACACAAATGGAAGAACCCCCTGTGGATTTGGTGTCACTTACCTCATGCAATCCCCTTTTCTTAGATCAGAAACAGTTCTGCCATGAGTACAAGCAAAAGAGTAATGGTTAAAACTGAAGGGAAGAAAATCAGGATGGGCAGCTCAATTTATATCCAGTCCATATCAGTTTTGCATGTGAATTAATCATAAACAGAATGACTGGGTCCTCATGAAATAGCAACGCATCATAGGTAACCCACCTCAATAGACTGCATGTCATGCGAACCTGGATCACTTCCTGAAGGGTGGCTCGGTTTTAGTCATCAAGTCATCCTGCCAAGCTACAGCTTCTTCTAGGGGTTGTTGCACCCACAGTGGGTTAATTTAGCTTGTCAGGCAAGTTACTTGGCAAAAGTGACAAATGCCCCTTTCAAATCTTGCTAAGCTTACCTGGGCTACCACCAGTGTCAGCCATTCACTAAGTGCCCAAGTGGAACTTTGTAGAGACCATCACTCTTTTTCTTTTGCTGCTGCAACTGGGACCCCTTTCATGGTCACCAGGGATTATTTTTCCATGTACCCTTTTTTTCAGAGATCATTTTTCTCTGACTCCAAAATGGGAGCACCTCCAAAGTGCCCAGGGAATATATATGAGGGACTAACACTGGTTCACCACCTTTGCAGGGCCTTGTGGTGGGGATGTCACACTGGAAATGTGAGCAAATGTTTTTTGTAATTTAAAAAATGGAGCCAGTAGTTTGGAGTTGTGCAAGTGTGCAACTCCATCTACCCAAAATTTTGAACCTTGCCTGATCAATATCTTGGTGAGTGCCTCCTGTCAAAGCAGGCACAATCCATTGGCATGGACAAAGCCAGACTTCAAATACATTATTTTGCATTTGTTAAAGGCTGCCAAACAGTGAGCTGATTAGTGAGAACAAAGCTGTAGGAAAATCTTTGCTTACAAAGGAGGTGGTGTCTGGATCCCTTTGAGCAGGGAATTGGGCTCAGTGGCTTTATTGCCCCCTTTTGATGCTGTTTTGTACTTCTGTGATACTCAGGGATGTCCTCTAAGTTTTAATATGACTCTGGTGGCTATCAGTATCCCTCACTTTTTCACTCTCTTCAAATACTATTTCCTAAAACACTCTACTTATTTTTTTAAAGAATATTATTGTTATTACATTGCATTTCTATATCACCCATAGCCAAAGCTTTCTGGAGAGTTAACAACACTTTAATTCACCCATTCAGTTTTCAACCAAGTCTGCCCCTGATTAGCTTCTCTGATTAGGCAGGATCAGGTACTTCAGCCTATATGGAAACTATATTTATTATATTTATAGAATATACACTTATATATTCTGTAGATTTAGGCAAGCACTTAGTTTTGACAGCTGTCAAAATTGACTTTCTTTTAAAACAGGGTTTTTGACAGAACTAAACTTCTTTCTTTCTTTCTTTCTTTCTTTCTTTCTTTCTTTCTTTCTTGTAATTGTATGTCATGTTTTTTACATTTACATTTTTGAATGAATTTTTGGGGAAAAAAACCAGCATCACAATATTTAGACAAGTATGCAGTTTGAAGGATAAGTGTGTTCTGATCCATGTATTAGTCTTGAAATATACAATATATTGGCTTACTAAAAATGTACTTAGCATTCCATTTACATAGTCTTTCCCTGATCAGCTGATCCTAGGCTCTTTTCTTTAAATATTTGAGAGGCATTATTATGAAGGAATGACAATCCAGTGTTGTGTGATCAGACTTCCATTTGTACAAAGGAACTTGCCCTTCATGTTCTCCCGCCTGAACTCTCTAATTCTGTTCTGTAGTATGCCCCAACTCTGCAGAGCAGATTTTGGCAGAACACCGGGTACTGCAGTGTGTGTGCGAGGGAAGAATTCTTTCTGGGGGCAAGTGCCATTTTATTGGGATGGCGTCACTGCTGGATACAACTCCAAGTGTGCAACTGTTAGCAAAAGTTAAATATTTTATTAATATGAAGTTTCCTGCTTTGCTAATATCGCTGGTTGAACATCGCTTATGAAAACTGCTGAAGACTTTTGCTTTATATTTATAAAGCAATTTGAAAGGGAGTTTCCTGGTTTGTAGCTCTGTCTCTTAAGTACTATACTAGCTCTTTAAAGCTTGAGATCTAACCAACACAATGCAATCTGTTTTGCATTCAGAGGAATCAAGAACCAGTGTTAGATATTAAAGAATCTGTGATGCTAGAAACATTAATTTTCATCCATGAACTGTGATAGAGCCCAACTGTGACAGCTGATTCAACAGAATAGCATTTAATCATTACATATGTTCTGATATGGTTTGCACTGTTGAAGCTTTACAATGAAGAACATAAATAACATCAGTATGTCTTATGTGTCTATCTATGAAATGCCACAGTGCATAAATATACTGTGGGTGTAGGAGACACAAATGAAACAATTTTTGGAAATGGTAAGAGACTTTGAAAGCACCTGCGTGTTTAAAGGTGTGGATACAAATTAAGGAAATACAGTTGGCTCATTAATGCTGTTAAAGGACTTATCCAAGCCCTCTAAAGTGAGTTGGCTGAGTGCTTAACAGATGCCACAGTTACTCTTCTCTCCTCACTAATTTCCATCTTTCACTGGTGCAAGCATTTCTCAGGAGACTTCACAAGATACAAAGAAACAAACACATTATACTGTTGTTTCCATCTTAAACAACCAATTGGATTTTCTGGCACTCGGAGGTTGTGTTCAACTGCTTGTGCTGAGACAGCTACATTTCAAGAATTAAATCAGTAAACCAACTCACATTCTCTTTTCCTATCTGTATATTTAAGACCTATCACTGATTTCCAGAGGCATATTCCCCTTGATGGGGATATATAATGCTTAGCAGAAAGTTTTATTTCCCAATTAGGGTGCAATCCCACTCCCAGTTACAGGATATAGAAAAGCAGCTCTGTGGCATAATAGCCCTCGTGGCCTAATCTCAGGGATATCCCTGGAGGTGTAAGACAAAGTCTGTGTCTGTTGAATGGGAGGGAACAGTGAGCAGAACCATTAACTTTTGCTATGAAAATAGCTTGCCCTGCATTAAGTCATGCAGCAACTTTTGCTGTTGTGAAAGAGGGCTGAATGCACTTTCCAGTCACTGAAGGAACGTTATCTCTGGGTCAGACCACATGTTACTTAAAGGATGTAGCTAGCAGTTTTGTCACCCCCCCACACACTTTATTTAATGCAGGGAGACTATTCTGGGTGTTGTAGTTCAACTAACCTAGAGGACAAAGTCTGGGGAAGTCTAATCCCTAACCTGGGTGTCCACCTGTTGGCATGGATGGGTCTCCACTCTGAGCCACTATTCCATCCTCAGAACAGCTCTAAGGTTAAGCTAAAAGATGATATCCACAAAATAGACAGGTTTTTTTGCTTCCTTTGCTGACACGGTGAACATTTCAGTTATTTCTTAATGTTTAGTGCTGAAAGGCTTAGAGAGGTGGCAAAGCCTTGTGCACCTTTTTAAATGCAGAGCTTGTTCTAATGTACTTTTCAGACTCCTGGGCCCCTCACTCAAGGAGTTAACCATGACTTGTCCTCTCGGTGTATTCCAGTATTGCTGCATACGAAGTGCCTGCAAGATGGGCCAGGCATTGTTGTTGTTGTTAAAAAAAACATAACATCACCACAGCCTTGTTCTTTCCCTCCTTCTGCTCAGCTTTCAGATATTAGTATGTAGTACTACCAGAAGGTCACAAGGGATGGAATCCTGGCAAGTTCTAGGGGCTTTTCACTAAGCACAAGAAAGAAAGAAACATGGCATAGCTGTGATGGTGATTGGATCAAGGTCACCTAGTTGTCTTAACGGCTTCATGAAGATTTCAACATGAGCCTCTTGAGTCCTTGCCCAATGCCGGTGCACCACATTGGATCTCAGCCTATGCAAGAGAGAGGCTTTTGTATTTTGCTGACATACCCACTCCATTTCTGAACATTTCATGATCTCACCACAGTTCTAGCATTGAACACTAAGATGTTTCCCTGCCTTGGAACTTGTGCTTGTAGTAAAATTAATGGAACTGCTCTTATGGGCATAGGCTGGTCTTACTTTTGTATCATATGCTTAATTTCAAAACTCTGTATGTGTTTCCTTTCTGCTTTCAGTCAGCCATTATTTAATTAGAGAATTTTATTTATGTGTAATTTTCTTTTTAAAATCTTGATTGGGTCATTGTTTTGCATGCTACTTATAAAAATATCAACTGAATTAAACCTATTGGGCAAAGAGTAAATTTAACTTTGGTTCAAAATTCAACCCCCTTATTGTCTACTGACTTGAATAAAATTTATGTTTATTAGTAACACATTTAGACCTAGTTATTAACACTGGCAGATGTGTTTATTATTAATTTTTCTTATAACATTTAGGAAGGCACTGATATTGCTATATAGGATTCTGGAAGAGGAGGAGGAGGAGGAGGAGGAGGCAAGGGTGACAGAGCAACTTTAGTCAGCACTTACAAGAGTCTTGAAATGTT
Source organism: Varanus komodoensis (assembly GCF_004798865.1). Taxonomy (NCBI): domain Eukaryota; kingdom Metazoa; phylum Chordata; class Lepidosauria; order Squamata; family Varanidae; genus Varanus; species Varanus komodoensis. Next base: position 3,151,495 of record NW_025335438.1, read on the forward strand.
TTTGATGTCCTACAATATTGTTAACATCTGCACATCTTGTGAGGAATCACATTTGTTGCAGCTGTACTCTAGTTGAATGTAAAAAGGAAGGAGGGAAAGTCAGAGTTAAGAATGAAGCAGCTGGCTTTCAGCAAAAAGATTTATCATTTTCTCTCATTATAGCAAACCCAGAATAAACACCAGCAGGACTGTTTACAGCAACATTTTTTTAAAGTGAGAGGCTGAAGACTTTGGTGGTAAAAGTGAAGTCATCATTGTAACAATGAATGAAAATTGGGAGAGGGCACTTTTAAGTAATATAGAAAGAACAATTAGTATGTGCTGCATATGAGAACAGTGGCTGTACTCTTGGTATAGTCCTCATTAACAGGTAGCAGATACAGGGCCTTGCAGAACTAATCAAACTTTCCCCATTCCCCTTACTTTTTCTTTTCTTTTCTTTTCTTTTCTTTTCTTTTCTTTTCTTTTCTTTTCTTTTCTGATTGTCTACAGCCTGGAATTGAAATTGATTTAATTGGCATGGTTTCCTCTTGATGGACACTGCACTTAACACTGTAAAGGGGGCAGGGGATATTAAATACTTTTTTGGATGGGAATTGTGTATAGACAGCCACTTTCAAGTCTTGCTGTAAATTCACAATCAGATCTAGGCTTTCACAAAAAAGTTTAGCTTTTGTGACTATTCTAGAAGGGCTGTTCTAAGACATTCAAGGTTGTTGTTGTTTTTTTAAAAATAACTCCAGTTTTATTCTAGGACCATTGTTCCGTTGTTAAGGGAACCTCTGCCCCAGTCCCAGGTTCTTTGGTAGCCTCTTTGTTTTCAAATTGGCATTTGAAAATATTTGGCACCATCCATCTTGCCCTTAATCCTGACAATTTTCCCAGTTTTTGCTGAGGAAGATCATCCTCACAATATGATGCTGCCATCACCAAGCTTCATCATGGGGAAGGTGTTCTCAGGCAAGGAGCCCTCTAGACTTTGCTGCATGCATGGCCGATTGTAGCAAGCCCCAGAAGCTCAAGCCAGATAATCTTTTTTCTACATGTCTGTTCTTTCTCCTGCATGCTTTGTTGATACAAATTTGTTTCAGCAATGACTTTCTTCTCACCACTCTTCAAAGCCCAACTTTGTGGAGCATCCAGCCAAATGTTGTCCCATGGACGATTTCTCCTATCCCAGCTACAGATTTCATCAGCTCCTTCAGAGTCGCCATGGGCTTCTTGGTTGCTTCCCATGCCCTCATTACATAGTGATGGAGTTTTGTTGGGTGTCTTCCTTTAATAAAAGTTGTGGTAGATCTCTATTCTCTCCATTTTGTAATAATTGATTTAATCCAAGGGATGTTCATAATTTGCAGTGGGGAGAGTTAATAACCCAATACTGCACAACTTTATCCTGGAGTTGTTTTGATAGCCCCTTGGTCTTCATGCTGTTGTTTGTTTAGCTATCTTCTCCAACAAACTTTGAGGCCTTCCAGAAACAGACATATTTAATCTGAGCTCATGTGACACTGGATTTGCACACAAGTGTAATACAACTATCTACAGTTTGTGTTTCTGAAGGCAGTAGATTGTATCACAGCTTATATAAAACCATCACAGCAAATAGATGAATATTTATGCAACCAACACATCTCCGTGTGAATTTGTTTACATAACTTTTGTGCCGCATGTTTTACCTTCACACTGTCAAGTGTCTTGTATACATCAAGTGGTAACAGTGTCAGTTAAACCCATTTCAGTTCCAGATTGAAACATGACAATGTGTGGAAAAATAATACGGTGGTGAATACTTCTGCAAAGCACTGTTAAGGGAGTGTGCATTTGTCTGTGAAATAAAATGTTGGACTTGGGCTGGGGAGACTGGAGTGCAAATCTCCATTGAGTGATATATCTCCCTGGATAACCTGGACCAGTCAGTATTTAACAGACTAAGCTTCCTCACAGGGTGCTTGTAAAGGTAGAATGAAGACACCTGTATATAGCTGGTGTAGTCACTGAGAAACTGACCCAAAGAAAAAAAAGACAAAAGAAAAAGACATTGTTTTTCCCCCAAAATGGTACATTTGTCATTTATTACATTTTAATACTGCCCAATAGTTGACACTCTCTGGATGATTCACAGCAATATGTATAAATAGAAATAAGTAGAGGTAGAAATGTAATAAATTCCAGCATAGCATGAAGGACTTTGACCAGGTGAGCTGTGAGCCTTGTTCAGTCTGCTGTCCAGGTGCTGTTAATGGACAACTTCAATGTGCTTCTTGTCTTTCTAATAGTTCTTCATGCTTAAACCAGACTCGGACTGGATTGCCTTCAAACTGAGGATAGCTTAAGATTAAAGAACAGACATCTGGCAGCCCTTCAAATAGGAAACTATAAAAGAGGGTACATGACCCCCCTATATGCTGCCCAGTGTTAATTGGCAGAAGGGCTGCATGTAAATATACTCAATAAATATGTTGACAAAATCTGCCTGTATTAACAGCCATGAAAAATGATCACGCTGGGTACATGCAGTATTTTTCCTAGACTTAATGCCTTATGTGCAACTATGTGCAGCCCTTTTCACCTGTCTTGACCATCAATATGAAAATCCACAAAGTGTCCCTCTTTGTGTTGGGTTTGCATACCTGGCAGAATATCAACAGAACTGTAATATGGCAAATCCTGGTTCCTGGCCCTAATTTGTGATTGCCCCAGATTAACCACAGGCTATTCCATTCCAAGATTTATACTAGACTGAAAGGAAGAATAGGAGCTTGCTTGTGCTGCATGCAAGGAAGTAAGCATATCCTTTAACTCGGTATGTGTTAAGCTTCTTTAAGCAGCCATATTCTTGTTTCTAAGAGGACTGGAAACTCTTAGAAACACTTTATTTATGGGAAAAGATAGTCTTGATTTTTGTCTTTGCTATTGGTCTTCCCTTGGTCCCAAGATACTCTTTCTAATTCTTCAGTAGGCATGCACTCACATGCACACACGCACATACACACACACACCCCAGAAAGCAGAACTTGGTTTAGTGAACAGGGTTCTCCCAAATAATTTCTACCTTCCAGTTGCTTTCACCATCTTTCAGATGTAACAGATTTATATCTGATGTGTATAGTAAAATATTTGATCCTTAATTTTATTTTTTCCTTCCACTTTCCTGTCCCTGTGGGTACCTCTGAGAGAATACCACATCCAGATAGCTGTGAGTTGACAAATTCTGAAAGGTCTAAATGCATTCCTCATTACAACCTATTTTGTTTCAGGAAATTATTTGAAAAATCCCAGGCTACTAAACCTTTCATTCCTGAAAACAAGCAAAAAAAATCATCCAATAAAAATTTCAACTCATTTAATTGGGATTTCTAAGGCCACATTCATATAAATATAGCTGTGGCTGCTGAATTACAGCACTGGTCACCAACATTTTTTGGTTTGTGGTTCTCATTTTCACTAATCCAGATGGGTCTTGCTGTATCAGCCTAGGAGACAGAAGAACCATTACATCAAAATATCAGTTGGACTGTATCTCTTTATGGGGTATTTCCTTTTGGGCCCCATCACAGTTTATCAAAGATGAAGCATCCTTATGCTCTTACACCAACCTCTACTGCATGCTTTTGATTTATCCATAGTAATTGCAGCCATTTATAACTTCATGAAATGACTCTGGGTATCTGAACTGTATTAGTAACATCTGCAATGTATCAGGCATAAGGATATATGACTAAAATAACCCTGCATATAACAAGTTATGAACAAAGTTGTTTATCATATAAAAATACTGTATGCCAACCTCTGGCACAGTACTGGTCTATGGCAAACTGCAGGAGAAAAGAATGTCACATTTGGGGAGCAACCACTGAGAAGGTTTCTCTGTGTCTTCACTGTAAGTATTTAATCAACACAAGACTCTGTCAAGAGGACTGCCAGGTTGACTATAGTGAGTTTCTGTAGAAGTGGCAGACCTGGAGGAATAAACCACTCAGGATCCTAAACAATTCCTTGAATCAGATAGGACCAATGAGATGGTTAACACAACATATACATAATGCTGTCATGGAAATAGTTCTGATTCAAAGTGCTTGATTTTGGTGGATCATTCCCTTTGTTTTTGGTTGATTAATGGTCTTTAGCTTTGTCATGAACTGGGAAAGTTTCACTCTTCCTACTTGCATGCCAAGCAATAATCTAATTATTTATCTAAGTAATAGTCTCCCAAAGGCTAATATAGTCTTCTTATAATTTCCTTTACCTTTACACTTACTTGAAATACTATACTCCTGAACTACCTTTTGTAAATTTCTGTGTAGTAATCTAGGAAGTATAGGATTGCATCTCCAGGGAAAGGTTCATATGCCTCTTATTTAGGGGTCAAATGTGTTCTTTTGGTGTAATTGATCTCATCACAGTACCCACAGGCATGAAATTTCAATCTCTCATGGTCCTCGACTGGTCTACGTTGGGAAGGGCCACAATAAGGTGAGCAGTCTACAGTTAGCTGTGGGTATATAGTAGGCTGCCTTTGAGCATCTCAAATCCTTGCTCTGTCTAGTTTAGTATGGTCTACAAAACAGGTGAACTTGTGGCTGTCCAGATTTCTTGGCCTACAACACCCATGATCCCTTACTGTTTGCTATGCTAGGTGGGTCTGATAGGAATTGTAGGCTAAAACATCTGGAAAGCCATAAGTTGCCTACCCTGGTCTAGACTGACTGACATTAGCTTTCCAGGATTAAGAAAGCTGACAGGAATAAAATTAATGGTGTTGGAGGAGAGTTTTGTGAATACTCTGGACCAATGGAAAGACAATTATCAAATCAAGCCAAAACTGGCCCTCAAAGCAAAAATGATGAAACTGAGGCTTTCATATTTTGGGCATGTTCTGAAAAGGCAAGATTCACTGGAGAAGACAATAAAGCTGGGGGAAGTCAGTGACAGGAGAAGACCAAATAGAAGATGAATCTATTCCATAAAGGAACTCATACCTTGAGTTTGCAAGAGCTGAACACAGATGTTCAAAGACAAGACAGTTTAGAAAGCATTCATAATGAGCCAAAGACAATTGATGGTACATAACAACACCTGGAAATGGCAAGAGAACATGAGACCTTCTGTATGTATTTCTTTATTATTGCCATTCATATGCCATTTTATTTGCTAAAAAGCAACCAAGGTAATGAAGTATGCATTTTTTGTCCTTCCTCTAGTTCTGGCCTCTAATAGTGTGGTTGTTATGTGTCATTGAGTTATCCCCAACTTATAGCAATCCTGTGATCCCCCAAAATGTCCTTCCATGACAACCCTGCTCTGCCCTTCTAAGTCCAAGGTTTTGACATCTCATGCAGTCAATCCATCAGTCAATCCCCTCCTTTTCTTCTGCCCTCGACTTTCCCTAACATGGTTGTCTTCTCAAGTGAGTGTTGCCTTCTCATGACCCGTGCAAAGTATGACAGCTTCAGTTTTGTCATTTTTCCATCTAGGAAAAGCTTGAACCTCAGTCTGATTTCCTTACTGCCCTAAGACTCTGTGAAGGGCAGAACATATAAGCTTTAAATGAATGAATGAATGAATGAATGAATGAATGAATGAATATGCAATTTAATTAAAATATGTGTATTTAATTTCCTTACTGCAATGCTTCAAAGTTTGCAGCCAAAACATCACTTCTGTTATAGTATAATTTCTTAAAAGTACTATCACTCTCTGCGGCTTTCTTCCTCAGAGCCATTAGAAGCCACTTTCTCCCCCCACAAGCTTCCCAGGTAGCTGTAGGTTATTTGTGAATTCTCCAGCCAGATAATGTAATGTACTAATAGGAAGCAAAACTGATTATGTGGACTTTCCCAATAGGTATGCTCCCCTCAAGTGGGTCACCACTTGGTTGGAAATGGTCCATGCCATTTGTCATTCTAAGGCACCATAGACAAACAACAAACTCAGCATGGTTGTGGAACCTTAGCGCATGCCCTACATCATGACTTTAAACCACCAGGAAGGAATTGCACAAAAAATCTTAGCAAATTCACTGAAACAAGAATCCTTTTGTTTACATTTTGGAAGCACAGGTAGTCCCTGAGTTATGAATGCCCTAGTTACAAGCGACCCATACTTAGGAACAAACTGCCATAAAGCCTATTAATTTAAAGAAAAAATACTGCAGAAAATCACCACCACCATTGAGAGAGAGGAAGCAAAGGTTACAAGGGGAGGCCTCCAAAGCATGCCTACCTGCCCCTTCCATTTGGAAAGGGGAATCCCTCCAGCATTTCCTTGCTACAAAGAGGAGGAGCTGGTGAGTTTGGGTGGAGAAGGGCATTGAGATATTACTTTTTTCTATTTTTGCAAGAGTACTGCACTCCTAAGTACCATGAATGTTGTGGGCTCACTGTATGTGATCCAACTTACGTACCAATTTGACCTAAAGATGGATTTCTGTTTTATCAAGAATGGAAATTGTTTGTAACCTGGGGCTGGCCAGTAGTACCAGACTAAGCCCTTCTACCTGAAAAAGAAGGAAGGAAGGAAGGAAGGAAGATAAGAAAAATCATGTATAGCTTGCATGGATAAGTTATCAGAGGAGGCCTCCCTTTCTCTTCATTTCTCTGTTCATATGAAGTCAATAGAATAACTGAACTGTTTTCACATTGTATTGCATATAATGTCAAATTTATTATTTATTACAGCATTTTCCTAATTTCTTTGGATATGTAACTGCTTAGTCTTTAAAGTGTGACATGGTAGAAGTTGTAAAATTCATAAGTTTTAGAAAATATTTTGTTAGATATCATGGTTTTTCTGATGTGTTGTTGAGTTTTGCAGAGGTCTGTGATCAAGGGGATGCTTAATCCTTATTAACACTAGGAATAAGGATCTGCATTTGGTACTCTGGTACAGATAAAATATGATATATTTAAATCATAGCATGTGTGAGCAGCAAAAAACATAATCAAATGAATAGGCATGGATGTCATGTCATCACTTGTTGGCCCATAACCCTATAACAGCTGATTTTTATGTTCAGTAGCAATCTCTGTAGACTAAATTACACCTCAGGTTATTTATAAATCCAGAAAGATTTTGTTGCTTTCACCCTGCACTGACCAAATATGAGCTAACTTTAGGTCTCTTTTTAAAATTCTGATCAGTTTTCAATTTTAGAGGCATGAGAAGTGTTATTTGGCATCGTGTCCCCTTGCTACACATTCTTAATCATCAAAAATAAAAATAAATGACTTATTCCATTTATTTGTAACGTAATAACCAAACAATTTTAATGAGATGTTAAAATATGCTGGCAGGTTAAATGGAAGTCTGCATAGGCTTTGCTTGTACAGTTGGCTAACAGAGTGTTCACATTGTGGACGAGCTCCAACAAAGTAGAAGAGAAATTTCTTCTACTGGAGCTGAAAATTTCTTTGGGGTTGGCATGTTTACTTGTCACACTGCCAAAAACACAAGCTGCTTTTCGGTTCACACTGTATTGTTGTTAGGATTGTGCCTCTTTATTTTACGAATAACAATGCAACTGCTGTGGCTCACTAAAATGACTGAGATGATAAGGACGATGGAAGCATTAATCAGGTTGAGGACTGCAGTTCTACTGGTTCTGTGTATTTGCTTTTGAGGTATACTTTTGTTATTGGCAGGCACTACCCTTTCCCACCTTTCCTGCTTCTGGTTTACCCTCCAAAATCCATCCAGGTATCCCTTCCTCATGAAGCTCCCTCAAATATCCTTAGTTGTAAAATACTTTGCAAACAATTGCAAATAAACATAAATGGAGACTGTTTTGCTTTGAAAGTGCCTCGTAAAAAAATATCCTTCTTTTAATTCTGTTTGCATAACTTCATAACAGCAGCACAATGGCACAAGGTGCAATACCGTAGTGCTGCAGTGAAGCCTACCTTTGCCATCCTTCCAATCTAACTTAAATTGTTATGTTAATAACAACCACAATAAGTAACTGAAGGACACCTGTGCTGTTCCAAGCATAAGAAAAAGCAGGAGAAGGTGAGATCAATATTAATTTACAGCTATCAGAAACTGGACATTACAAACATCTCCAGCTCTGGATCAGTTCATGCATCAAACAAACTGTGGTCTGTACTAACCACAATTTAGAATCCAAGCCACAGTTTTACTTTGTAAGCATACAAGCTGCTTGTTCACCCTTTTTGCATATCTGAACAGTTGAGGACTTTTGGAGGCACAACAAAAGCTGTAGATATGGTTTGTCAATTCAGGTATCCCATGAAACCCTAGTTAGGACAAGCCATGCTTTGCAAATCCACTTCCGACTGCCAATTTGCCTGCCAATTTTGTGTTGTTACCATCATCGTTCTCAAAACTGCAAATGTGCCCACCTGCCCTCCCAAAAGTTGGGGGCTCCTATTTTAAGCCATAGTTATGCTGCCTAGCCATTATTTGATATCACAGCTAAGCTATACTGCACACTATATAATTTTTATAATAGTTTAACTGGTATCCTTGGAAGAAACTTAGAAAGAGCCATCCGCATAGCTCTACTCAGAGGGCTATCATTCTCCACGTTTACCAGCAAGAGTGAATGACAGTTGTATAACTGTGTTGTTGAATATGTACCCAATGCAATATTTGGCAGCAAAGCTTAATAATGGGATTATTACTACTTTTCAGTAGCAGTGGGTTTATATTGGTGATAGGCAACATTGGCATCCCTTCAGGCCACTTCAGTTATGACAGCAAGTGCCTATCATAGTCTCTATGAATCAAAAAGTTTGTGAAATTGATAATTCAAAACCCCGCAAAAGGTTTCTAGGAGAAAACACTGCATCAGTAGGCCTAACTGAACATAGTCAAGAAAGGTTTTGTTTATTTTGTCACCAGATGGAATGGTTACTTTCACTAGTATTCAAAGGTACGTGGATGAGCTTTGACAGGGTTTGTTTAAGCTTTCTGTTTTGTATATTGACAACACTTTTCCCTACAAATGTACATTTCATTTGATAAAGAAAAAAGGTGTGTAAATCTCTGAGTGAACCTGTAGTGAAGTGAAGGGAGGAATGTATAGTGGAGATGCTTTTAAAACGGAAAGGGAAAAAACCCTCAAGGTTAGTGAGTATAATCACATATCTCTTGGGCTGGTGATCATCACTGATTGATGGTGCCTAGAGGGAAATACATGTGCTTATTAATATTTGGCAATGTAGTTTTCACATCCAAATAAATAGTGGTAGGGTTAACCAATTAATGACCATTGGACACAGACAGTTTATACACACACACAGGAGCGCGCACACTGCTTTTCAAACATCAGACACCACTTAAATAAATTGTATTAGTTTCAGACTTTCTGTGTTGTGTTTTGAGCTAGTGATTCAGGTAGACACACTAGGACTGGGGAGAAGCAACAGTTCAACTAACAATTCATCAGTATGATTCAATACATCAAAGATAAATGGTTTCATGAAATAGACCATCCCTCAGTTTCATTTCTCTAAATCGTTTAACTGATTCTTCAGGATGTTTGCTTGGAAGAAATTCCCATTTAACTCAGTTCTGATCAGAAACGTTTAGGATTTCGGTTTTCATCTGATATCTCACTGCAGTACCAGAAAATGGCATGGGACACCATTTATACCTTTGAATCTGTTTTTGAGTATTGCATCTTTGAGGTGGAGGGTTGCAGGACATCCTAGTTCAAAAAGTAATCCCCTTGTTCACAGTGAGTAGCGAAAAGGAAGCTATTTTTATGGTAGCAGCCGTTTTGAATTTTCCAAAATTAATCAGCACCTCAAAATAGAACTTTCTGAGAAAACTAAAATGGTAGAAACTTGAAATCCCCCTCCACCTCCCAAAAATAATTATACCTCATCCTTGAAATACAGCTGAAACTAAATGTGTTTTCAATACACTTGGTGCATGCACTTTTTTTTTTAATTTTCATGAGTTTCACTGACATCTATATACAGGAAATTCTATTCAGCAAAGAGATGCACACACAAAGTTACCTTCCAACACTGCATCAGATCAGCAGTGTTTAGTGCTGGGGCATTGTAATTCCCCTTTCTTCCAGAGGGGTGAATTGTTGTGTATTGCTGCCTTAAAAATCTAGTGCAGTATGTTCTGCAGTATGTACGCTTCCAAATTCAAGATGTTGGGAACAGACAAAGGGGATAACCATCATCTTCATATCCTGCTAATGAACTTCCAGAGCTTAGTAAAGTAACAAGAGAGAGAAACAAGTTTTAAGAGTACTTGAAAGTATTAGTAAAACTTCCTGTATCACAGCTTTACATGCATAGAAATAAGATTTACATTTGTATAAAATCAAATAATCATAAAAACAATATGCATCATTTGGAGTCTGTAACAGTTTTAAGAATTTACAGTAAAAGTTTTATTAACCCAGACACAACCCAGATTATTTAGGTCAGTATTACAACTAGAAATGTGATTTATGGAGGGCATTTTTTTTAAAGAGGTTTGGACAGAAATAAGTCCTACAATTCCCAGCATTCCCTGGCCAGCTGGCTGAAACATGATGGGAGTTGTAGAACTTTTTCTCTATCTGAACATGCCCTTGGGTTCTTTCTGAACAATCTGGCATGAACTTCAAGTCCTTCGCTAGTATCACCATCTGTTTCTTATCATTTTACACAAACTTGGCAACTCCATTCATAGTTGTACTAATTTGTGCTTTTTAAATGTCCTTTATGTGATGTTGTTCAGATATTGATATCAATATTCCTCTCTATTGTCAATCAACCTCTCCTACATCTATCACTGCCCCACTCCCACAATTAGTATTCTTAGTAAGTGCTGTGACCTTTGTAATTCCATATAAAATATAAAGGAGGCTTCCCAAATTGACAGATATTTAATTTGTCTTGGGCAAATTGAATAACTAATTTGGGTTTACTAAAATGTAACTTGGGTTTAATTTGGGTTTACTAAAATATAACTTTGACTATAAAAATATAGTCAAAGTTATATAAAGGAGTTACTTGACATATTTATATTATATATATGATAAGGTATAGCATATTGTGTATTCCTTAATAATAATATTCTTTAGGAGACATCTATTTATTTGCTTTAATTTTAATCAATCCTCTTACAGAAAATAACTTTTGCTATCATGATTTTAAATATAAACAAGACTCAGAAATTCTGGAAAAGGAATGACATCGGTCAATGGAATGGATTGTTTTTCCCCTCTACAGCCATTCTATTCACCTTCAACTCTGCCTCAGAAGGCTGGGCACCATTCTGAAAGATCCAGGGCAGTTGTAGGAGAAGCACAGGAGGAAAGGAGTTATTGGAACTCTCCTCAGGAACCTTGTCTGCAACCCATTAAATTTGAAATAACTTTTTAAGGTGTTAATTCTGCTAGGATCTTTGTACAGTTAAATTTTATTTTAGTAGCTAAGCAGAGATAAAGTTGATTTTAATTAGTTGACCAAGGATTTTTAGGCACATCATTTAATGTCTCCAAAAAACAATCACCCCTGTTCTAGAAACATATACTTTGAAGTAAGCCCCATGTTTTGGAATGTAGTATAAAAATTATGAAGGGGAGGACAATGCTTCTTGACCACATCTGCAAACATCTTAAGTTTTTCCATACTTCCATGCTCACCTGTTTGCTTCTGCGTTTGTACATGTTTATCCAAATAGTTTCATTATATATGATGACATACTGCATAAAGTAACCTTCCTACCATGCTATTCCTTATAGATAATTATGTGTGTGTACATAAATAATTGCAGTTGACAAAGTACATCTTCAAACACTTGGATATGTGATTAAAGGAGGCAGACAGGAACAATTAATATTGCTAGCTTTCTCTAGGGTTATTGCTGTCCAAGTCTTCTGCACTGCCCTCCCCAAGTGGAGCTGACAGTGGCTTCATATTGATAACTACGGGGCAGAGTAAAGACCGCTGACACACAATGTTTCAGTCGTCATTTGCATTTGTGATGCAAATTTGAATTGAAAACTTATACAGTTTTTGGCATAGAGATAAACATACAGAGAAATGCTGCTCTGTGCCCTCAGATAATTTCATCAAACAGCCATATTTAATTTTATCAGAAGATTCATTTGGGGACCATCTATTTTTATTTTATTTTTTTGCTTTGTGTATGCTGATGATCTCCAGAATGCCAGAAAAGGATTCAGCCAGGGCATCATCACTCAGCTCTCACCAAAAGCAACTAGCTACAGAGACCCCTTTGCAGTTGTAGGTCCAAGCATAATGGAAATTCATATACTGCTTCCAGGTTATGTTCGGTCACTGGTGCAGACCATCAGAGGCAAAAGCACGAGCTAGGAGATGCACAGCATTCTCTCTTGCTTTTTAAAGCCACAACCCTTGATCAAATTAAATGGTGCTGACCCAGCTTCTTGCTTTCAGAGAGCTTGTAGTGATCGGCTGAATCAGGGTAGCAGGGGTGGTAAGTAATGGAAACGTGTTGGATAGACCCCAGTGCAGAAACCTCTGTCATCCCTTCCTCTGGATTCCAGGTGTGGTCCAAAGGCACTTGGTCCAGAAGTCTTGCTGAAACTAAGTAGGTCTGCTTCTGGTCTTTGCCAGCCCTTGATGTAAGACTGCTTGGGGGCTTAATCTTCACTGATTTAAAATCTATGACAGATGAGAGGCAGTTTGCAAATGAAATAAATAATAAATTACTGGTAAACACAATACTAAGACCATTAGGAACAATAATGCTGGTCTTCCTTCTTGAAAGCAGAACGGAAAAAAGGAGCCAGAACTGAATCTTGAGGAAAAAAGCTGTTCCCACAACCCTTTCCCTCTGCATGTACTGAACTAGGTCAGTGGAGACATAAAAATTCATCCAAGGGGCTCTCAGTTACAAGCCCCTCAGTATATCCTAATGTATTGTCTTTTGCCAGTGAAGGCTGCCTGTCCCCTTCTCTCCCACAGATGTAGGTTGCTGCCATATCATATTGAAAGGATACGTTTGTGTCTATTCATGTGTGTATATTATATGTGGGCATTTTTGAACACCTGAGTTAGCATAGTGCTTGCAATAGCATTCTAGATAAGATTTTCATTACAGTCTGTTGTTATGATCATCTAATTCATACATGTACAATGTTCTAAGAGAGTTCATATAGTACAGTAAAACTTGCTTACATTTTGTTCTAAAGAAGTCAGTGTTCATGACAGTTATCCATAATTTTCTGTCAGTGACACAATGTTATTGAATGGTAAAATAGATTCATATTTCCAAATATATTGTGAATTGGTGGGAATTTTATATAGAGGAAGAAAAGAGGAGAGGAGAAGAGTTTATTTCAAAATATAATAGGCCTTTAGTTCACTTTTAATATACAAATGTGTTCTCTGACTCTGTTCTTTCTTTTCATCAAGTTTGCAATCTGAAGTTAGTTCCTGGGCTGGATAATCTTGTAATAGTATGCATAATCCAGTTACAATATTATTTTGATTGCTGCTGTTCCAAGCATATTTTTTCATGACTGGATTTATTGACTGGATTTTCAGTGGCTAGTTTTAAAGAATATGCTTAACAAAGTAAACGGGATAGATTTCCATTTATTTTGAACAATAGTTGATTATATGAAAGAGAAGATTAAGTGCCCATTTTTCTATTGAAAAAGAGTTAGATAAAATTGCTACAAAGCAAGTAAAATGGCTGTTGTGGAAGATGGGAGAGGGAGGATCATATCGCACAAAGCTTTGAGCATGTTGCATTCAAGATCAAGCCAATTGTTATATCAATCTGCCGGGTCTTTATTTTATTTGTATTTCTGCTGATTTCTACTAGAAAAAATGGCATATTGTTGGGAGAAAAAATGTACTTTCTTCTTCTTATGTTAAAGACACATCAGATGGTATTGTTTTTCCTACATCTGTATCAGTGATGGTGAACCTTTTAGAGACCGAGTGCCCAAACTGGAACCCAAAACCCACTTATTTATCTCAAAGTGCCAACACTAAATTAAACCTGAAAACTGAGGTTTTAGTTTAGAAAAAACAACTCACAGCCAGTCCAAGCGCGCATATATATATATATATATATATATCCTTGGCAGTGCACTGACCAGCCATGTGAAAGCTCGGACAAGTTGCGGCTAATGAGTCGCGGCTCATGACATCATCGTTTGGCATGCGCATGGCCCCTGTGTGCACTGTTATCCGTTGCTCGGCTGCTGGGGCGATGCTGGGGCGACTTGGCTCATGTGCCGACAGAGAGGGTCCTTGATCTATACCAACTTACATTGGGCTTACAATCTATTCCATAGCAAGTATGCAGAAGTGAAAGTGTGCTAGTTATTCTACCTTATTTCTTTAATCATTAAAAAAGCCACTGTGACTACATATATATTGTTCCATTTTGGAAAAATATACAGTTTTAAGTGTTGGCATGTCTTCAGTAAAGCAGAATTTCAAACCAGCAGGGCCAATAAAACGCTTGTGTCCTTGTGGGTGTACTTTAGGGTTGTAAGAGCAGCCATTCTGGCTCAGACCAAAGGCATACCCAGTGCAGTATTCTCTTCCCTCACAGATGCCTATAGGTGTCCCATAATCAGAATATGAATGCAGTTGCATCCTAATATTTGTGTTTCCTCATAACTACTATTCTGAAACTTGTTGTACTGGAGACAAGATCAAGCCATTATGGCTAAAAGCTACTGATATCTTTAACCTCCATGAATTTGTCTCAACCCTTTTTAAAGTCATCCAAAGTGATGGCCATAACTACATCCAATGATGATGAATTAATTTGTTTAACTAGGTGCTCTGTTGAAAAGTAATTCCTTCGATCCAATGAGGAACCCCCACTCTACTGCTTCCTTGAGTGACTGAGATTCTGGTATTATGAGAGAATCTTTTTCCACCTTCTCCAAACCATGAATAACTTTCTGTACCTCTTATCATATGCCCTTTTACTCACCTTTCTTATGATAGAAGCACCAGATGCAAACTTTATTCACAGGGGAGTTTTCCCAGTTCCATAATAATTGGTTGTCCTTTCTGAACATTTCCAACTCTAAAACATCAAGTGTGGTGAGCAAAATTGTGCACAAGATACCAGGTGCAGTTGCATTACAGATCTGAATGAGGGCATTATGTTATTGGCAGTTATTTCCAATTCTTTCCTAAGGATTTCCAACATGGATTTTGCCATTTTCTCAGTAGTTGCTCATTTGATCAATAGTGCCAGTGACCTATCTACCACAACCTCAAGAACCCTTTCTAGTCAGTCACTGCTAGCTCATACCACCTTACCATATACTTGAAGTTGGGGTTCTACTGCCCCAATGAACCATGTTTCTCATTTTGAAGGCCATTCACCAAGTTTGGAGAAATCATTTTCAAGCTCTTTGTTTTGGAGCTCCCTTTTTGTTTTAACCACCCTAATTTGGGATCCTCAGCAAACTCCAGGTCACTTATGAACAAGTTAAAAAGCATGAATCCAAAGAAAAATCCCCACTGTGCATAGATAATAAGTCAGTCTTAAAGGTAGCCATGAAACATGGGGTAGAGGTAGTCTCTTTGGTATGAAATTTAATCAAGGTTACCATAACTGCTTGCTGAACCTCCTTCATAAGTGTCCTTGCCCTTTCCAATATGGATCACTGCTCGTTTGGGGGAAAAGGGGGAAAGAGACCAGGGATCCAATTGCGTGAAAACTGTAAACCATGGTAAAATGTAATGCTTGTATTTTGGTAAGGCCTTTTATGATGTGTTCTATAGAGTGCTATCTGGCCAAAGATTAAGACCCACCTCTTTCTTTTTAGCAAGATTATTTGTATAATCTTGTCTTTATATTGTATATCTGTATATTATGTCTGTGTCTCTCTCAGAATGTCGCATTAACTATATTCTTTGAATGCTGCAGATAAACTAGACTGGATTTCTATTTACCTAGCATTTTAAGAAGAATTATAATTGCCTCTTATACTTTTTTTCAAGAAGTACATGAGGAGCCATATACTCTCTTCTCTAGAGTTATGTTAAAAACATATGCTTAGGAACTTCAGTTGGACTAATTTTCCATTAATTGTATTAAGCCAGTTCACAAAAACTGCCACACATGGTGTATTTCAGCTATGGTGGACTACAGTGTGTACCCATGGCCATTCTGAATATTCAAGCCATAACTGCAGCTTGTTGTATTGTCAGAACCTAGCAAAGAGGGGTTTGAAGGGGTTAAATAACACTCACAGAACCCATGACCTGATTTAGGATTAGGCAAGCATTGTTTAACCCTTGCAGAAGAAGGGATGTATGGAATTTGTTAAATCCTTTCCGTCTAAGTTTCAAGAACGTCAACACCTTTCATTCTGTTGGCTGTTCATTGACAGAATCAGATTTTGTACAAATATTTTAATACACATTCACACTTCTAAAAGTGCATACAACCCACCCAATGCACAATACCTATATTCAGTCAGCTGTTTATTTTATGACTAAATTTGCATACATTTACATAAAATAAAAATTCCACAAGTCCACAGAATAAGTGCAAGTTGGGAAAAGCCAGTCTGCTGCAGAATATCTGGGACAGATTCATAGAAATCTGACATCATCTGAATCTGTTGTGGATTTCTACAGCCTATGCACAACCTACCCCTGCTCTTTGGACAACATGACAAAGTGAAGTTGTGGACTCAATTTTCAGCGTAGTATTTTTCCATGCTGCAGCTCATTGTGGCTGAAATATGCCACTACCAATGCAGTGATCATGCAAACTCAATCACTGAGTATATCAACATGTTTTCTGTCTGTCGGGTTGATGTACTAATATGCCTTCTTGAGCCAGCAGTGCCCTCTTTTCCTATGCCTTCTGATCTTACAGCAAGTCCATACAAAACAATATTGCACATAGGAAGAAGGTTATTTCAGATATTTTTACTGAGTTGGATCTAAGTGAATCTCCAGTCACAGAAATAGAATGCTCATGTCTCAGCTTGCCCCTTTCTCGCTACCCCCTGAAGATTTTGGAATATTTGGAAACCCTGCAACACTGCAGTGTTCTGTAGAGCAAATCAGTGGAAACTACCACCACCTTTCTTCCATTCACAGAAGCCCGACTGGATCCAGACTCATTCCATGCACATGAACAATAGGCCACTTTTGCATTGAACAGATTGTTCTTTTATTTTGAGTTTTTGAGCTTCTGTATGAAGTTATGCTTCTATATTAAATCTGATGAATCATCTCTTCTTTAATTTCTGATTTACTTTTCTTCCGTAAAGACTGGGTCAATATGAACTCAGCTGTGCTGCCACGGTTATCCTTTTTGTTACCATGTTTTTCTCACATGTTGTAATTGTATAAGGTCTGCATAAATAACATAAAGGTTACTCTTTTCTCTAGTTGCTCACAGTTTCAATGACTGCAGCATCAAATGATATTTTTTCAAGAGTAAACTTGTCAATAGCATTATAGCCAGTTTCTCTGATCCTTGCCAAGGGGATTCTAATCCAGTGGGGATTATGACTTGATTATATATGCCCAATATATAATAAATAGAAAACACTACCAATTCCTTTCAATTTTCCTTTCCTATATAGTGCTTTTGGATAATATGTATGATCTTAAAGAATTTGAAATTTTACAGCATCTGGAGGGTCACAAGTTTCCGATCTCTATAAAGATCATTAATTATTTCAATTAATTAAATAATCACAGTCTGCTATTTAAATATTCTGTGGAGCTTGTAATGGGCTTGTGGGAGGAGACGGTTGTTTTCTTTGGCAGTGTTTGAATCTCTCTTCCCATTCTTTCAAATATATTCCAGGGATATTAAATCATATCACAGCTTTTATTAATGACACTATTTTAATTGAATTATAACTGCTGCTGCCCTTATGTGACATGTAAGCACAACTCTGTCATGAGCTTCAGATCATCTTTGCATACATGAAGTATTGAAGATTTATCATTAGTAGATGGACTGCATTCTAAAGAAAACAAGGTAGCAAGAAAGCCATTGATAAACCGATACTTTCTAAAGAAAACAATATGACAAGAAAACTGATAAATTTAGCAACCCTCTGAACAACTACAGCAATTTTTCCGTAGGTTAGCAGAAGTACACTGCTCAAAACCAATGAACAGTGTTTTTTTAAAGAATCTTTTTTATGCCTGGACATACATCTGGAACTCTTTATACTAGCTAACAGTAAAGTAAATGCCACTGCTTATTATATCGTACGTTTTTTATTTTAAAAAGGAAATTGAAAACACACCACTTGCAGAACTGCCTGACATTGAATTGGCTATTGAAAAGGCATCAGTTGTGTATTTACATATTCCATATTTTGTTCCATATATCAGCCTTTCTTGATGTACGAAGATTGGATGCTTTCCATGCAAGCTGAAATTTTGCCATATATGAAAGGCCATCTTGTTTTAAAAATGGATTAAACTATTAAGATACAGGAAGTTAACTAAACGCTTCTTACTATAGAAGCCTTTCCTTTTTCTTTCGTCTATTGTGGGCATGTTTTTCTTAGTGGTCATCTTCTGTCTCCATATTTATTTTTTATAAGGTTGGAAACACTTGCAGTACATATCACAGTTCACCTAAAAGTTAACTACAAGAGTTAAAAATAATTCCTATAATAAGAACCGAATGTATGACAAAGAACAGCTCAGTGTCAGAAACCAAAACAATCCACAGAAGAAACGTCATAATTTAAAGTTGGTTTTACAGCATTCTTTAATTTAGAGTGGGGCAAAATGCTTCTGTGATTAAATCACAGCTTCTAGCTCTTTGCTGCTAAAAGAGATTCAAGAATGTATATTTCATTTTAAAAATATAATAAAAAACAAATGGAGGAGATGTTTGTAGGCTTGCAACATATTTTATGAATTTATCTTAAGACTCTCCTGTTACCAGAGGTTTGTATGTGCATAGGTTGGGTTTGGCCTGTTATTTCACCATCTACCCTCATCATGAATTGATTGTAGAGAACAGAAGAAAATGAGTTCCAGCCAGATCTTTTTTCTCCTCCAATTTTAAGAAGCTGCTGGGCTTAAGCCCTTTTTGAAGAGGGTTCAGTATTTCTTGGTCTTTACTAAGCACAGATTATTGACTTGATAAAGCTAAAGAGAGCCTTCAAAAAAGGCAACACACTGTGGTTGAAATTGGGATAGTGGTTCAGAAGCTAAAATTATTGTGCTACTTGCTTAAGAGTGCTGAGGTTTGTTACATGATACAGCTTTACTGGGAAAGGGTGCTTAACCTAGAGGTGCTACTAGTTGGAAACATTTTGGTCTGTGCCAATATAGCAGGGCAGGGCTTGCTAAATCCTGCTTACTAGTGAAATGAAATCCAGGTTACCTACGTACCTATCATGAGATGTTGATGGTGAGGCAGTGTCCAGATAGACATGTGAATATACCAGAGTATGTCGGGCTGTTGTGGCTGAAGTCCTAGATGGTCATTGTATGTAAGAAACAGCCAACTGTCCTGCCCACCCTAGTTGCAACCCTGATCATCTCTGCTTCCTGGTGTTTTGGATGCTGGTTGTTTTTCCATTTTACTTCTTGATATGTGTAGAACTTGACTGAGGGAAGACTTCAAAATTTGGATGGGCATGCATGGCGTTAGGCTTAGTGAAAAATGCACTAGCACGCTACCTGGTTTCTGTTGTTTGGCCCTTTGGCTTCCAGCAGTGCCAGCAGTTCCATGGCTGGCTTGAAAGCAAAGTCTGAATTAGCTGACTTGACTCCAGTCAGGGAGGAAATCAATGGGAGATGTCACTGTGGGATTCTTTCCCACAGTTCCCATTGCCAGGCTCTGCAGCACAATGAAATAGTACATCCAGCTATAGGGCTCTCAGCTGAATGACTAGTGGAGCAATAGGCTTAGTGATGTTGCTACCACAATTGGCCAGTAATAGTGGCAGCAGAGCAACTTAAGACCATCAGTAGTACGTTCCCCTCAGGGTTCTTTTCTCTGTGGTGTGTGTGTATGGAAGGGGAGCGGAGTGGAGTGGAGGTGAAATATGTAATGCCCTCTACTGTGCCTATGCCCCCAGATAATTTTGTATTGGTTCTGCATTGGATTCACTGAGTTCCCCATCTTTAAAATGGGTAAATCTTTTACATCTAGAATACTTCCTATGCAATTTTGATGATATATTCACAAATCATAGAATCATAGAATAGTAGTGTTGTAAGGGGCCATGAAGGCCATCAAGTCCAAACACATATATATGTGCTTGTTTTCATCTGTAGCCTGTGGTTTGGGTCATTCTGTTGGTCTCTAGGAAGGAATCACTGATAGAGTTGTGTTTCTCAGCTGCAAAATGCATCATTTCTATCTTCCTAATGCCTAATGAATTTGGCTTGACAAACAGTCTTCAGTAGGTGTTGTCCAGTTAAGTTACCTTCTCTGTATGTACTTTGAGTTCCTCCGTTGTGTCCATCCACAGTTGGAGTGCAGGTTGTGTTAGGCTGATAAGTGGTGGCTTGGAATTGTGAATGATTTATGGCTTGGTAGCAGATGGCTTGTCAGCAAACAGAAAAGCTCCTCTCTTGGTTAAAGAGCCCTTTCTGCTACTTTGCCTCCTAGACTCCAGTCATGAAGCTCTAGTTTAAAGAGAAAAATATCATGCAATCCCAAAGCCCAACTACCTCTGCTCCAGTCTAGACCCAAAATGTAATCTCTGTTTATTTGCAAAGCTTTTTCTGGCATACTAAGAACTTTAATGTTAAATGCTGATGCTGATGCATCTCTAGGATTTCTAGTTTTACCACTAAAACTGCTGAATCTGTGTTCAGTCAGGATTGCAGCATTCCTAACTGAAAAGCTAGCAAGATCCATTGGGCTTTGTCTTGACCCCACCTCACCAAATCCCTTTTCAGCCCTGCTTCTACCCAACAGCCCACATCAGCAAGCCAGTATTTTTCTAAGCTTTGCAGGTACAGGTATCCCACTGCTTCCCTCTGCCTATGCTCTTGCGGAAACACTCACTGCATATCTGAGTGGTCAGTGCTGATTCATATACTGAACAGAAGTAAGGAGCAGAAGAAATGTGTATGACGCAGGGCTCTGCTGTACTGTGTACACTGAACTTGTGCATCTCTTCCCACATGAACTCCGTACCATATGGTCTGATCCATTGTGGTTCTTCATATTTTCATATGCTAAAATCTACATAAAGGAGCTTCTCTGATTGCCAGCAACTTCAGAGATTTTGTACATCGTACTTTATTTATTTAAGCCATTGCTACTCCCCCTTCCCTCAGTAGAACTCAAGGCGGGTTCTTCAACACTAAGTTAAAACAATGATAAAATAACAATAAAATAATAAATGCAGCACAACAAAAAGATTTTCCAAAGAATATGAGGCAGTTAAAAGCTTTGAAATCAGACAGCTTCTAGCAAGGTAGATCCAAGTAAACAGAGGAACAACCACATGCGCAAAGCACCTTCTTAAAGAGGAAGGCTTCAACAACCCAGCAGAAAGCCATTAACAATGAGGCAAGATGAGTCTCTCTTGGCCAATGGTGCCACTCAGAAGGACGGCCCAAACACCAGAGACTGGCTTGCCACATTTTGAAGAAGTACAGTAAAATATACTGCTATTAATGTATAGGACCATTAACAGGAGAATTTGGGGAGTCATGGCTGGGGATGGAAGGATTAACCTTCTCTTCCTTGCATGCTGTTTCCCCCCACTTACTGTTAAGTACATTATTCTGGTTCTTATAAATTGACAGGTTCCCACCCCCACCTCAGCTTCATTGTAAAAAGGCATTAGGGTTCAAGAAACAAATAAGGATGGCCTTGTACTATCTAAGATATACCAGCATTTCTGTGGTTGTTCTTGATACCAGACATGAGGTTCCCATTAAGTCATGTTGTGGATTTTGTTCTCTGTTCAACTGCTGCTCAAATAATTATGGCACTGCATCAATGAATGATACAGCTTTTGAAAGCTGCTCCTTTTTATTTTTCCCTGCACACTACTGTGAGCAGAGTGTTTTCCTCTGAGTGGCAGCCCTGATGTTTTTCAGCTCAGCTCTGCCAGTTTCAGGCATTCAAAAGGAATCAGAAGTTCAGAAGGAATCAGAGGCTTCGGCGAATGGGGCAGCATAGAAGCCTCCTAAATAAATAAATAAATAAATAAATAAATAAATAAATAAAATGATAAAGTTTTACTATCCATATGAACTTTTTCCTAGTCCAGTCATTCAAGGATTTTTTCATAGCCATAAGGACAAATAGAAAGTTAAGCCAAAGTTGCTAGAAATTCTTGTGAGACCTCAATGCCCAAATGTATTCCAAAGAGGAAGATAGAAATTATTGAAAATATTGGTGGTTGATGTGTAACTAATAATTGTTTTCTATCTTTTAAAAAGCTATTTGAATTGAAAAAGCCAGATAGTTGAAACAGTGAAAAGTACTGAACAAATATGTATATATTAGATTGGTAGATTGCAACATCTATTCATATAACAGCTTGTGAACTATTTGGGGCCTTGGCCTTGAAGGCTATGTAAGGTCCATTTGCAGTCTTCTTTTTCTCCTTTTTTTTCTCCCTTGGACCTGTCTCTCTCTCTCTCTCTCTCTCTCTCTCTCTCTCTCACACACACACACACACACACACACACACACACCCTGATGTCAACCTATTTATCAGCTAACTCTAAAAAGAGGAGACAAATGTGATTGAAGGCAGGGAAGTGAATTGGAGGATACAGTGTGCTCACATTTTCATGAGCAACTGGCAACCTTAGTAGAAAATTACTGTGTTTCCGTCCTCTATATACTCTGTCCACATCCAAGCTTACACGTTTTCAGATCTGTATACCTGGAATACATTCCCCAACACTTCGGCATGAGTGTTAGCAGAATGAAAACCAGATGGGCCAACAGTTGCCAATGTTATCTCCTGGCCAGCTCTGGCAAGTCTCTCTTTCTCTCTCTCCTTTCTTGGCATGGCAGAAATATTTGCCTTTATTTAGGAGAGCCTGTATTCCTTTCCATGCCTCTGTCACAATGTAAGTTGAATGCTGTTTATTTCCTTGTTGCTGAGGTGGAGGCAAGTGAGAGAAACAATTAACATTTTTAGAAGTGTTTTCTTTCCCTCTGCTCTTTTAACTTTGCTTGTTAAATATTTGGTCACAGTATAAGCTGAGTGATTTGCCATGTTGCTTTGTTAGTTCAGTGTACAACACTCATCTCCACCCATATCTTTAGATGCCTCAGTACTTAATCCCACAGATTGCTGCAAGTACTGCATTTTGAGAGCTATCTAGGCTTATAAGAACTGTTACCTCTGTTAGAGAATAATCATGAAATTATGATTTCCACATTCTTACTTCCTTTACTAGTCTTTCTCATTCCTTCTTGAACCAAATTAACTTTATTGCCTTTGCAGAACTTATGGAATTGAAACTATGGCAGAGTAAAGGCTAGACTTCCTACACTTTGTATAGTTTCTTTCTTAGCATTGCCTAATTTAACCATGAAGATATTCTTGCATAGCTCATTTTATTGGGGCTTGCACAGGATATCTTCTTCATGGATTATCCCCCAAAGCATTATTTTTTTTCTCTTCAAAATCTATCTTCATGTTTTCATGCTCATCTTTATACAAAGTTCAAAAAGCTTTCCTTATTTTCCCATTTTCCTCTCTTTTTGATTCATAATTCATATGATAAATCAAGTTTAACTGGCTATATTGGCACTCTGTGTGACAATATGAACTGAACTGTGTTAAACTGAATAGAAGTTATATAGAGAATTAAAAGCAACTGTATCTGCATTATATGCTCTCCCATTTAAGTTGATTTCCATTACATTAAAAACTCAAGTGAAAAGACTGCACAATCTTAAAGCACTTTAAAACTTTAAGAGAGTGAAATGTGCTCTATTTCCATAGTTTTTTGTTGTCATCTTTTGTTTTTCTTAAAGATTTGATGTCCATTGAAAATAAAAATATAAAGTTAATTTTTAATCTGTGTTGCAGATCGCATTGAGAAACATTCCACAATGCCAGACTCACCTGTGGATGTGAAGACGCAATCCAGGCTGACGCCCCCAACAATGCCACCTCCTCCCACTACCCAAGGAGCCCCAAGAACCAGTTCATTCACACCCACAACGTGTAATTATAATTTTGGTCCATATCTTCTTTCTGTAGGAATAGTACATTGTAGCTGCATTTAAAGAACCTAAGGATGAGAAGAGAAATCTATGCTGCCACATTAGAGAAGGCAGTTCATTGTTGTACACTGAAGCGAGTCTAAGAAGACGAAAGATTAATAATAGCTTTTTTAATAGTCCTTGAGAGCGCTAGACTGAGACTGAGTCATATTGTTAGGTTTCATGCAATTTGAAAAAATAGTTATCACTTTTTTCCTCCTGTGCTCAAAAGTTAAGGCTCCTTCCTGTTTGTAAGAATTGCTTCCTCGAACCATATTACATTGGTTTTGGATTGCTCCATATTATGCACAAAGGTAAAGACAAAGTTGCTTCTTTAATTCCTGCATTTTATTGAATTTGAGACAACAAATGTTCTCCATGTGGTTATGATAGATTGGGTAGTCCTTCTCTTTACCTTTTGGAGGTATTACTAAACAGCAAAGGCTAGGGAGACTGGATTATGTTTTTGTGTTTCTAAGCAATATGAAAAAGAACACTGGTTAGAAAGAATTGTGAGGTTTCTCCATAACCAACCTAGTAACTTCCAAATCTCTTGCATTATCTGTCCATTTTATTGTGAGACTCACTGGGTCTTTTTCTTACTTCCACATTTGGAAACATTTGTCTGGCAAAATGGTGTCTCATTTCCCACTAATGCTTGTTCAGTTCCTGCATTAGCTAATCCAATAATGAGCTAGTCTATACCCTCCTTCCTTTGGGTTCCAAAACCTCAAGGCAATCCTTATTGTAACTCCACAGATGACAGATATCTAAACAGCCTTTTACCAAACCTGGAAGGAGAATTCTCTGCTCATGTAATCCAAACTGGCCATTTCCCCACAGTCCTTTCATAAGACTGTTGGCTCCACCCTCAGGGTGGCTCTTGCAGTTGAAAAGCTAGACAGAAGGAACAAGTGACCCCTCCAGCTGAGCATCTTGTCTTTTCCAATACCTTTCCCTCCCTTACTGAGTCAAGTACTGGGTCCCGCATATACCCCCCGTCCAAAACCCCTTCTGTCTCTTCCAAAATGTATTGAGTCTCATGCTCAGTGTGAGAAACTAGGATCAGGCTTCAAAGGGCTCAGCCCACACTTGTTCCTGCCCCTCCCCCTGCTCCATTTCAAAACCTGATGGTGATTCTCACTGCATAGCCTGCAGTGATAGAGACTGGCCCACTCTCTGCAATGACAGAGGTACCATCATAGACTTGTTTCTTTCATTGTGCTACTCTACAGAGGTGGTTGGTGCGGTATTATTTGCCCTTTCTCATTTCTATTCTTGGATGAAAAGTAGCTCCTCCGTGTCAGCTCAGATAACTGTGGTGCCAAGGGCTATCAGACTGCACCTCCTGCTTTATTCTTTGCCAAGGATTGTTAATTTAAGCAATGAAAAGTCATGTGGCCAGCAGAGTAAGGTGCTCTTCCCAGGAGCCACCTGCCATGCAGAGAGCCCTGTTGTCACCAATGCAACTGTAGATCTGGTGGGTCCAGCTTGGATACATTAAGTTAGCTGATCTCATAAGGAGCTTGTGTTTAAGTGGACCAATGCAGGTCACAGCTCAAGGAAAGGCAATGTTGTTTCAGTTTTTCTCATGGAAATGGGCAGAAAGTGAAAAGATAATTTGTTCAATATTTGGGACAGAGCTTTGCTATGGTATGTAGAGTTTGTGCCCTGTCCATTTTAAATCCAAATGGATAGGGCATCATTGCTCAAATAGTAAGTATCAGTACTGAAAAAGAATATGAAATGCACACTTCAGACACATTTACCTTAGTGATCTGGGATTCCATGTCCATAACCAAAGTGAACAGCCATAGAAGCAAAACTGCATATATGTGAAGCTTTGAATGCTCATTCCAGAAATCCAGGGGGAGGCTGTGTGTTTCAAACATGCTTACAATAAGCAGGGAAAACAGTACATCCTTTCAGATCATTCCACTCATGGGAAGCAAGGTAGGCTAAGAACTCTAGGCATGAGAATGAAACAGTATTTCTTCAGGACCTAAAATCTTCATGGAAATTGACCCATGCTATGTTAACTGTTCCAAGCAAAGCAAAGCAACTACTGGACTTTTATTGTTAAGAGCTAGTTGTGTCATTGTTTAGTTGCATTTTGATGGTGCATCAAAAATATTTTGACATGGTTAAAGCTGAACTATTTCATCAATATTCCATTTCTTTCTTTTTAGTAACCAATGGCACAAGCCATTCACCAACAGCATTGAATGGGGCTCCTTCTCCACCTAATGGCTTTAGTAATGGTCCATCATCTTCCTCCTCCTCATCTTTGGCTAATCAGCAATTACCACCCGCTTGTGGAGCTAGGCAGCTTAGCAAACTGAAGAGATTTCTTACAACCTTACAGCAGTTTGGCAATGATATTTCACCAGAGATTGGGGAGAGAGTGCGTACCCTCGTGCTAGGACTTGTGGTAAGCAAATGAAATCAGCTGGTGGCTGTAGTTTTCTTCCTCTCTATGCAGTCAGAAAATGGGTTTTTGCCATGCTATGTTCATTTATTTCATGTGTATATCATTCTTTAAGAGACTCTGTTTTTAGCCACAGCTATTACATTGAAGCAAATTAGGTTGAAAAATAGTGACATGTCCCAGGCCAACTCTGTGACATTTGTAACTAAGCAAGGATTTGGTCTTTCCCTTAGAAACCCAGTCCTGTACATAGTGGTGTTTTTCTCCTTTTCTGATAATACTAGAACTCAGGACTATTAAGTGAAAATGACTGGATGCAGATTCAGAACTGACAAAATAAATTGCTTCATTTATAGAACTCGTTGGCACAAGATGCAGTAAAATGGCCACTAACTTGGATGTCAGTAAATGAGAATTGGCAATTGCATTTATGTGCTTATATGTTAGTTACATTTATATACTACTTTCTTCCAGGATTATCAAGGCAGTGTACATAATCCTCCTTTCCATTTTATCTTCACAACCAAGTAGGTGAGGCAGACTAATTAGTGACTAACACAGAGTCACCCAGCAAGCCAAGTGGGGACTAGGACCCAGATCTCCTGATTTCTAGTTCAACTCTCTAATCACTGGCTCCCATGAAGCTTTGGTTTCTTGACAAGCATTAGTCATGACACATGGAACCCGCAGTGAACTATCTCACCAGGGACTGCTCTTTTTCAAAGTTGCAGCCTGTCGTCATGCCCTTTTCAGGACACCCCATGCCGTTCCTCTTTCCCCACTAGTTTTGGACCTTTCCTGAAGTAGATGCTCAGTGTTTGACAGCTGCTAAACATTCGCAGTAGTTTTGTTTTGTTTTTTCCCTACTGGTTTGCTTCTTGGATGGGGACAAGGTTGAGAGGAGGGTTTTTACAAACCTTGGGTTCTTCCAAGCCTGTTTCTGGTGCTCTAATTCTCTGAATTTGCTGGTTTGCCACCAGTAACAGTTATTTATTGCCCCCGTAATCAGTATGCCACTGTGCTTTTGTTACTGAACTGTTACCTCCATCTCCTGGTTATGGGTCTGTATTGTGTGAACTAGGATGCTACAGTAGATGGTTCTTTGATATTTATTTATTTATTTATTTATTTATTTATTTATTTATTTATTAAAACATTTTTATGCCACCCCATTCACCGAAGCCTCGGGGCGGCTTACAACAATAAATTAAAAGTGATTATAATATAAATTACAATAATTATAAACATTAAATTACAAATACAAAAACTGATATGATTCATCAGGAGTTTTCTTACATTCCAGCTACTGAGCCATATTAGCTCAACTGAAATGACCAAATGGGTTTGTTAGCACATATTCTCATGATGCTTTTGAGCCTCAAGTGTGTGCATTCACAAAAAAACGCCCCTATGACAGCCTTGAATATCGTCCAGCCTGTACTATGTAGCAACTAAAAAGAAGGTGCAGTTCTCACCACATCCTCTAGCTTGGGAACTGTATCTAATTCTCAGAAGAATCATAGAATAGGAGAGTTGGAAGGGACCTGAAGGCCATCAGGTCCAACTCCCTGTTGAGGACAGGGCTCCCAGTTAAACTATCCCTTTCAGATGGCAGTTCAACTTTTAGCTGTTCAGCTCAGAGACAGTCATATAAAGGCCAAAGAATGGCTCACAGGACACTGTGCCCACTTGCTCTGGAACCTTAAATCCCATTCACACCCTCACGTAGAGCACCAGACTGGAAGTCAATGCATAGAGAGCCTTGAATGTGCCATGAGCCAGCCAGTGCCTTGGAGCTTGGTACCAATCAGTGAATGACAGTGTGAGTAGCAGCTGCCACACTGAAAACAATAAAGAGAATTGCTTGTTAGTCTGAACAAGGGACGAAGTGATGTGAGCATGCAAAGCCCTGTATCACTTTGAACCTTCTTTCCAGATGTATTTTTCTGTTCTGTGATTTATGTGTGAGGCACAAAAGTCTAATATGTAGAGTAAACCACTCAGATTTGTCCAATATAACCATAAAACTTGGAAAGACAGTGCAGTGTTATTGCGATTAAAGAGAAGAAGGGGCAGTAGACAGAAATAGTGATGATGCTTGCTATACCATGTAAATTTAATGCTTTTGGCAGTGCTTTGTGAATACTATGCAGCTGTTAATGTACAGCTGTTAAGACATTTTCTCTCTGAAAAGTATCGTAGACCTAATCTCTATTGCCAAACATTTCTATTATTTATTTTACTGGCTCGGTTTTTTTTTTCATTCAACAGAACTCTACTTTGACAATTGAAGAATTTCATTCCAAACTGCAAGAAGCTACTAACTTCCCACTGCGACCTTTTGTCATCCCATTTTTGAAGGTATTGCACAGATCATTGATCTGGAAACTATTTTAAACCATACTGTTGCAAGGTCACCTATGTTTATTACAGTTTTGCTTCTTAGAGAGGGAAAAATGGATCTTGCATTTACAGTAAGTGCTCTCTTTTTTGGTAGAAGTGGATGCGTCTCTGTTAGAGTAACTCTTGTTTCTGTCTACTGCTGACTAGTCTTGGACTCTCTCAGTTCCGTTACAGTAAGTAAAGTGCATTATGCTGTTTTTTCAAGTAGCTTTAACATGGACTTCCTCAGGAGCTTTATATGACCAGAAATAGGGTTTGGCAGCTAGAAACCCCAGAGATAGGTCTGTCC
Source organism: Varanus komodoensis (assembly GCF_004798865.1). Lineage (NCBI taxonomy): Eukaryota > Metazoa > Chordata > Lepidosauria > Squamata > Varanidae > Varanus > Varanus komodoensis. Next base: position 3,180,756 of record NW_025335438.1, read on the forward strand.
CCTGATCCTATTCCCAAAGTAAAGCGATGGGGCAAACTAGAGGCAAGAAAAACATAAGAGAAAATTGTCTCTGTAGCAACAGAGCTTGCAGAGAGGGCAGTTTAAGAAATAAAGTTAAGGTGCACTTGTTTCTCAAGTAGCCCTTCACGAAAAGTGGTAGTTACTAACCTAACAACTGGTCCCACAACTGGAGTGTAGAATCAAGGCAAAGGTAAACACTTTTATGCCCCCACTATGTTGGTGTGCTTAAGTTTTTTCTATTAAATCAAGTGGGACTTAAAGGTGCTTTGTTCTGACTGTTTACCTCCACATACAAGACAGTTAAACTTCGAGGGCAACAGTTGCATATTAATACTATTTATTTTCATGGAATACGCTTAATTAACTGAATCAATTAAGAAGCTTGCTCCAGGGTGTTTGCAATATGGAGTAGCTTGTAATGCCTTGTACCTCCTTCCAACACATATTTCTTTTGCCTGTTGCCTGTCCACTTTATGTCCTGAGGCCATGAAGTCATACGAAGATCTGTACCGATTGTGTAAAGCAGTGGTCTCCAACCGATTTGCCACCAGGGAGCAGTTTTGTGGAAGACAATTTTTCCATGGGCAGTGTGGGGGTATGGTTTTGGGATGATTCAAATACATTACAGTGGTGCCTCATACTTCAAACTTAATTCATTTTGGGAGACCATTTGATCTTGGAATCATTTGAAGTCCAAAGCAATATTCCCCATTAGAAATACTGAAATCTGTTCCCAGATCCCGAACAATACCCATCTTGATCAAATTAAAAAGTAAATATGCATAATTTAAGGTAAACATAATTGCCAAATTAAAATTTGAAAATGATTAATAAAATATGTAAATATGTACGATACTGTGTAATAAAATGAAAATTGCATTTACTGTCCAAAATGTTTAGTGAAGTGAATCAGAAAAGGATCCGGAAGGCTGGTAGTTATAAGGGCCTGAAACGGTTCAGGAAGGCAGTGAGAAGAACTGGGAAGGCACATAGTTAAAAGGCACTCAGAACGATCGAAAAGGCACTCACCAAAAAAGCACTGAGAACAATCGAAAAGGCACTTAAAAGGATTGAAGAGGCACGCAGTGAAAAGGCACAGATGCAACAAGAGATGAGAGACAACGGTTGCACAACTGATGATGTTTATGCAGCAACCACATTTTTTTCACTGTGCCTGTGGTTCAAACTTAGAAGTGTAGTTCAAACTTCAAAGGAATTTTATCTTGACTCTAATGTTCCCACTTGGGATCTCGCTCACCACTCATCTCCTGCTGTGTGGCCCAGTTTCTAACAGGCCATGGATGGCTACCGGAACCCATTCGCGGCCTGGGAGTTGTGGACCCCTGGCATAAAGCTTACACTGCCACAGTGTTATTTGGGCCAGATGACAGATTCACATGGTGCTTACCATGTGTGATGGATCTCTTGCTGGATCCATTTTGCAAGTAATGCAGAGATTTGATTTGTTAGCAGGTAACAATGTATATTTAAACTCTTTCCAACATTTTGTAATCATTATGTGCTTGGGTGAATCTGTGCTTTCACCTTCTGTGATTTACATACTTATCTAGCAAGATTGAAATTGCCTTGGATGAGTAATGCAGGGATCTTTTCATACCTACGGGGTTTCATTAAATCCTCATTTTGAGGTCAAGATTTCTGACTAGGATTACTGATGAGCCATGCAGTTCTGTGGTCCTGCTACAGACATGCACAGCTGGGACCAGACGGTGCCATAACCAAGCAGAAGGAATAGTGTAAAAGCTAAGTGTCATTCAGTTAATTGCCTGGTCCTTATATGCCTATCATTTTGCCCACTTCCTTTATCCTATCCAACCACACACCTCTCTCATGTTCATTTGTTTGATTGTCATCGCCTGCTGTTATTTGCCCATCAGTCTTTGTCCCATGGAACCCTTCCCCATACATTGCAGGCCAGCCAGAACCTCCCTGTTATACCTTCAAATAGGTCAGGCCAAAGTGCAGATCCATGGGCTGGGTAAGGAGGTAAATCCAGTTCCCATCCCACTGTATGTGCATGTTCCATCCTGAAGACAGCTTAGGTGTTGAGTAGGAAGCAAGGAATATCCACCAGCCTTTGATATATCAGCAACTGGGATGGGTAAACCAGGAGGATACAGTTCAGAATCCCAGTTCTCCCTATCATACTACTTGGTTCAGCATCAAGAAAGACCTGAAGGTCAAGGAAGTGTTTCTAAGAATAATCTCCATGTGTCTGTGGATTGTTTACAGCTGGTGTTGGACCAGCAAAACAGATGTGGTCTTGGTTTCAGTGTTGATGTCCTTCAGACTTAGCGATTGACCCTGCTAAGTACCTATCATCAAACATGTTTGGGGCAAGGACATCAAAGAAGCAACATCTCACTGTCTCTATGCATTCTTCTGTTTGCCGCCCATTGGAGCTCTTTAGAGTCATTCAGGGCCTATTGCACCCTATCCCCAAGGGCATTTCAGACCCCCTGGAGGCCCAGTGCTAATATATTTATCCTAGGCACTTCCAGGACAAGATCTCTTGCATCTGCCTGGACTTAAAGTTAAAGCAGAGTTAAATCAACTGAATCTGTTGAGAGACCCAGAGAATAGCCTGGCCCATTTTTCTTGGTTGAGTTTCAGCTAACAAGGTCCTGGAACAGGCTTATGCAACCACATCCATACTTGGACCCTTGTTCCTCTTGGCAGGGAGAGAAAAGCCAGCTGGGCTAGGGCCATGATCAATGCCTCTTTCTGAAAGGGAATATTTCCATACTGCCTTACACAGATAGTGGTGATTTCACTTCTCATCTGGACTGAGAAGATCCAAATAATTTTAGGCCTGTGGCAAATGTTCTCTTCCTGGATAAGATCCTTGAGTGGGTGGAGGCCAGTGAACTCCAAGAACTCTTGGATAACACTATCTGGTTCCATTTCAAGTAAGGATTCAGGCTGACCTGTATGATGACCTGTGCTGATGGAGAAACAGGGGAATGTAATATCCCTACTCGTACTCCTGGATTTCTCAGTAGCTTTCAATCTCATCAATGGTATCTTTCTAGGGTGACTGAGTTGGGAAAGGTACCACACTGGAGGGGTTCCGCACCTACTTGGAAGCTTGGCTCCAGAAGGTGGTGCTAGTAGAATACTGCTCAGATCCATGTATTTTCTTCAGAGTTTCCCATGCTGTCCAACATCAAATGACATGGTTTTGGGGAGCACTGCCATCAGTTTTGGGGAGCACTACCATCAGTTCATGGATGACACACCACTCACTTTAGCAGGTGACAGTGTGGATGTGCTAAATGTTTAATAGCTACAACAATGGACTGGATGCAGGTTAACTGACTGAAATGCAATCCAGACAAGACTGAGGTGCTGTTGGTGGGTTGAATCCTGTGATTGGATGCAGTGCTCTCAAGCTGTTCTGGATGGGGTTGAACTCCCCTTGAAGGAGTAGGTTCATAGCTTGAGGGTGTTTTGTCACTTGAGGCTCAGGTGGTCTTAGTGGCATGGGGTGCTTTCTACCTGCTTCAGGTGGTAGCCCAGCAATGTCCCTATCTGGACAAAGATTACCTGGCTTCAGTAATCTGCACTCTGATAATCTCTAAACTAGGTTACTGCAATTGTCTCAACATGGAACTATACTTGAAGACAGTATGGAAGCTGAAACTTGTGTGAATATGGCAGCCAAACTAATAACTGAGACCAGATAGTCCAAACATATAACCCTCATTCAGTCCCACTCGCACTGGCTGCCTATATGCTTCGAAGCTCAATTCAAGGTGCTGATTTTAATACACAAAACAGCCTGAAACCATACTATATAATGGAATGCCTTTTCCAACCATAATGTACCTGGATGCTGGTCAACATCTGAGGCTTTCCTCCAAATGCCAATGGAGGCTTGGCTGCTGATAACAAAGAGGAGGGCCTTCTCTGTGATGGCCCCCAAATTACATGGTGATCTCCTAACTGAGGTCTCCTGACACCAACTCTACTATCACTACCAGCTTAACACCCATAGACTTTGCTGAGGCATTTACTAACTCCAAATGGTACACTGGGTGGGTGTGGGGGCAGGAGTCTACGTCCAGCTCTTTGTTAGCAGGTCTAGCAGAATAGACTCGTTTTAGTTGTTCAGTTGTAAACTTGTCGTTTATACACGGTTTCACATTTTACAGTATTTTATGTTATCTTATTTTATTCTATATTGCATTTATTGCTTTTGTTCACCACTCAGAAAGCTCCAGCTATTGGGTGGTATAAAAATTGATTGATTGATTGATTGATTGATTGATTGAATCACAGGACCTGCCTTATAGTGAGTTAGCCCAATGGCCCATAAAGCCCAATGTTGCCATCACTGACTGGCAGTAGATCTCCAGAGTTTCAGGCAGGATTCTTTCCTAGCCCTTACCTGCAGATGCCACAGACTTGAAGTAAGGATCTTCTTCTTGCAGAGTAGGTACTCTGCTACTGAGTTGTAACTTCTCCCCATGTATTATTGTGTTGTATTTTCTTTGGCCTGGTTTTCATCCTTCAAGGGAAAGGAAATATTTCAACAGCAGGATTAGCAACTAGATTAATGCAACTGAATCATCTATGGAAGTGATTGTGTGCCCCATTTTTTCCATTGCTATAGTTTGCATCTATTTAAAAGTTAAGTGCCTACAGAACTGCTGCAGAATGTATGTCCCCTATGTAGGTGATAGTACTATTGTTGATAGATGGTGCATCCAGTGTAGGATATATGAGAGCTTTATGCATGGGTGGGATCTGGGGAATTATGCTATTGAGATAAGGTTCCTCTTGCCACCATATTGGATCCCTGTTACTTTCTTAAGCCACCTTTTCTTTGCACCCCTACTTGCAGCACTGAAGTTAAGGTTCTTGATGGGAGTTTGTACCAAAAACCCACAAGCTGGGTAGTTGTGAGGGTTCTGAATTGAGGGATGGGCTTACTCCTTAGACTTGTCTGTTTACTAGTTTTGCAACATCTTCCATTTCACTTAAGTTTCTAAATTTTCTCTAAGTTCTGCAGGCATGACTCCTGCTACACAACTTGGTATATGAGATACATGATTTCTGGATGAAATATATGCCCTGACTAATAGTTAGTGCATTGTGGATGTGAGAGCAAAAAGGGATACAGCAAACATTTGAGGGGGGGGAGATGTCCATTGGCTTTGACAAGACTGATTTACCTACAGGGCATAGGTCTGTCGTGTTATACTCTTCTAAAGAACTGGACCAATTCCTGAATCCAAATTAGTCTTGCTTTTCCTCAGCTATATCATTTTCTTGAGGCAACAGTGTCATGTCGATTGTGTAGCTGTTGCAACAAAACTATTAGAGGATGCAGGCAGAGGTCTGTCTATATTTGCTCTACACAAGTGCAAAGTGGACTTTCTAGCAATCCTATTCTTAACTTTTGGGCATGAGTTACAGTTGCATAGTCAAATAATTAGCATCACCATCAAAAGCAGAAGCATGACGGATTTCTGTTATCTGTCCCAGTTAATGCTCCTTCCCTCTCTCAAGTATATTCTTAAGAAGTGGAACAATGCTATTGAATCTGCAGAAAGTGACCAATAGAAGTGAACATGAATGAACACATTTCCATGAATTTAAATCTGATTTCTCTCACTAGCGGAGTGTAAGTCTTATACACATATACATATGCATGCGCATGTGTGCATGCGCGTGCGCGCGCGCACACACACACACACACACACACAGTGTAACTATATTCAAAGAACAGAAGCTTAGTGTCATTTAATTTAATACTTTAAGGATCAATTTAAGCACATTTTTCAGTCCTCCTCAAAAGTTTTCTGAAGGCCTAAATTCTAAAAGTTTTTATGTCCCAGAGGAATAATCTTTAATAAAAGGTGACCCCTCCACCTTTAATCTTGAAAGAAGCCCTTTCCACCACTGAAAGCAGTGAACTGGCACACTTCAAACAATCCAACAATATTCCCAAACAAAATTTCCCATGGGAACCTGTGCCACATAGCACTGTGATTCCACTGGGGCCCTCTGTGTAAGAATACCACCAGGCTGTTGTGTGGCAAGCCAGTCTACCTGTTCCAGTGGCATAGTAAAATGGAGGGGGTGAGGAAATTCCTTATGCAAAAAGTATCTCAGAACGTTGGAATTCCAAAGTTGGTGAATCCACTTCCTTTCATAGCAAATTAATAATGAACCATCTCACAAACCTGGGGAACAGTAAGAGGAATATTCTGCCCGGATTGAGCACCTGTTGTTCTTGCAAGAAGCATTACAGTGGAATTCCAATGTACTCATCTCTTGCAAGTTATCTTCCACTGAAAACTGCTACAATTAGTTGAATCCTTAGGTTGCTCAAACTGGTGATCAGCACAGCACCTTATTTACGTGTTTATTGTCTACTCATTTTCTGGGAGCAAGCCTCATGGCTAGCTAGGAATCATAGATGTTTTTTCCCTTGTCTAAACATGCATAGAAACATGCCCAGGATAATGCCCTTACTTTAAGATTTGGAGTACAAGAAAATGTATAGGATCAAAAGTACATCATGGAAGCTTCTTAAAAGACTGTGTTTCTTGATCCAAAATCATTTTGCCACTGACTTGTTAAGAAGATAGATCCTGCACGAAGCTCTTTGGGTTAGAATTCTAGATTGTTTGGCTGGTGTTTTTTAAAAAATAAGCAGTTAGACAGCAGCTTGCAGTATATTTATTTATTTATGCACATTGTATGCTGCCAAACTATTCCAACAGGAATCTAAAGTGGCCTACAAGAAGTAATCAAAATTACAAATATTAAACGAATAAATGATAAAAGCAAATTTATATAAAGCAGCAGCAACAATTTAACAGTGGTCATTTAAGTGATGGGGCAACCATATACAATAACATATTAGGACAATTTAAAGCCAGTTAGTAAAATACCTAAGAGACATTTTTTCACCTGGAACTGAGAAGGAAGCAAAGTTGGCACCAGGCAAATTTCTCTAGGGAGCCTGTTCTGTAAACAGGAGGAAGCTACCTAGAAGGTCCTTCTTCTATTTGTCATCCTTCTCACCTCCTTGAGAGATGGCTTTTTTAGAAGGACCTCCTGCTCAGATCTTAATGGGCAGGTAGGTATATATGGGAGAACGTAGTCCTAT
>NW_025335438.1:3192920-3229673 GCF_004798865.1 Varanus komodoensis
GCAAAGCACATTGTTGTTTTATTTGACTAAAGAAGCCCTATTTTCAGTGGTGCTGTCTTACACTGCCCTTCGCAGATACCAGTGGCCCAGTTGAAAATGTTGCAGTACTGGCAAATATTTTTTTTCTTTTACCAAACCAATATTGTAGCCACGCTATTATTCTGTGGTTCCAGGTAACGCTCCTGGAACAAATGTGTAGAAAAATTAGCTTTATCATTAATATCATAAACACACACACCTGCTGTCCCTGAGCCTGCTCACTGTACTTGCGTGCGTGTGTGTGCAGATTCCCCCCGCACCTGTCTTTGTGCTTGTGGTGCTGATGGAGGTGCTTGTTGATGGGGACGAATGTTGTGATGTTGCTCCTCTGATCTTTCAGGCCAATCTGCCCCTGCTACAGCGGGAGCTCCTGCACTGTGCAAGGCTGGCCAAGCAGAACCCCGCCCAGTACCTCGCTCAGCATGAGCAGCTGCTTCTGGATGCCAGCACCACCTCACCTGTTGACTCCTCAGAGCTGCTTCTCGATGTGAACGAAAACGGGAAGAGGCGAACTCCAGACAGGTAAGCATCTCATAGACCCTCTTTGGCATTCTACTAAAAGGTCAATATTGTGATGTTTACTTTGATATAGTTGAGCAATGTGCCCCCATCACTACCACCCAAAAAAAATTACATTGTGGAGCAATCAGGGTTTGAAAACCCTCGCACTGGCTCCACCTAGAGGTTTTTCAAAGCCTGACTCCTTCCTGGGAGGGAGCACATTTGTGTGTGATTATATTTGTGTGTGTGGGTGGGCTGTGTTGTTTAGGTCCAGACCATTATGGGCATGCAGTCCTAAGAGGGTTGTCCACTAGGGAATGCAGCCCTCAGACTGAAAAGTGAGAAAATCACCTGATTCTATCTGGAGAATCATGCTGGCATGAAAGGACTCATTGCATATTTCCTGTGCCTTTTAAATCAAGAGCAGGCAAGTTGTCATCTCCGGATGTTTAGGCCAAAACTCCCAGAAGACCTAGACAGGGTTGCCCATCCCTTGTTTAAGTAGTACAACAACGAAACAGTGCATTGATGTGAGGGTGTTTTTGCTTTTGGTTTGCTTTGGTTTTTTCATGGTGGTTTGAGGTTTGAATTCTATAGGAGAACTTTTCTTCAAGGATACAGGATTTAAAAAAGCAATATCTAATGAGAACAGAACTGCTCTATAGAGATTAGACCATTTGACCAGTAAGTGGTATACTAGGATCTCAGACTTATGTCCTTTCATAATGTTGAAAATTCAAGATAGTCAGCTTGGGGCCCTGTAAATTCAACCATTATAATTTGTTGATTATAAGTATGCACCATGTTTTAACCCAGATTGATTGTCCAAACAGCTTGCAATAAAATTCAGACAAAAAATAATTTAGAAGAGATTTGTATGACTATCTATTTTGGGCTTCAGCAATTGAGAAGTGAGGCTATTCTCTCCAAGGGTGGGGGAAGAAGTACCTGCAGATGGAGGCTTTGCCTGGTGGATAATAGAAATGACAGCCCGCAGAAGCTCCACCACCATCACCCTGTTGATCTACTGAGTCTTCTGGTTCCTGGCAGCTGATGACATTTTCCACATTCTAGACTACCTCTTTCTCACAGAGCCTTATCATTTGGCTCTAGAATTGAAGAGTGGGTGAAGATCTGATGGTTGGGTGAAGATCTGATGGACACATGTGTCAATGTGTATTCTGTTGTGTACATATGGCAGGGTTAGTTCCACATAATAGGGCTTTGTCTTTTGTTAGAAATGTATGTGTTTGTTTGTTTGTATAGTGGGTTTATAGATTTTTTCCTAGCAATAATTTCCAAGGATGCCAGGATAGAAAGTCAGGTAAAACAAATTAAATAAGTTATGCTTGAGTGCAACAGAATGTTCCATTACCAGCAATCATTCAGGACCTTTACATTTGCACAAATATCTGAGGGCACAATTTAGTCCTAAATACTTAGGAATATGACAGATCTGTCACTAATTAGTCACTAGCCAGCTACCTGTTTAGTTTGTTGCATTTAAGTAAATTTCATTTGAATATGTCTGTTCCTTTCTCTGTTCTGTTTTGGGTAAAATACTCTGTATGGAAATACAGTAGCCTATATTCTGATTTACCTGACAGAAAATGTCTTGTCTTTCTCTGAATGCAAATTTGGGCAGTTGTGAATACGTAAAGCATTCAAAGCTAGAAAACCTAGGCCTGAGGAAAATGGGTGTGTCAGCTGTTGACTTTCCAATATCATAATTTGATCCTGTTGTAATATATGGTGTTGTAATATATGTGAACCATGGGATACAAGGCATTTTGAAAACAGAGAAGGAGTTAGCCTGTTCCATCCCAATGACAGTTAAAATATCAACAGGATGTATTCAGTAAAACATGATCCACTGGAGAAGGAAATGGCAACCCACTCCAGTATCTTTGCCATGAAAATCCCATGGACAGTACCAAAAGGCAAAAAGATATGACTCCGGAAGATGAGCCCCTCAGGTCAGAAGGGGTCCAATGTGCTACTGGGGAAGAGCAGAGGGCTAGTACTAGTAGCTCCAGAAAGAATGAAGCGACTGGGTCAAAGCCGAAAGGACACTTAGTTGCAGATGTATCTGGTGGTGAAAGGAGAGTCTGATGCTGCAAAGATCTATACTCCATAGGAACCTGGAATGTAAGATCCATGAATCAAGGCAAGCTGGATGTGGTCAAACAAGAGATGACAAGACTGAACATTGACATCTTAGGAATCAGTGAACTAAAATGGACAGGAATGGGTGAATTTAATTCAGATGACCATCAGGTATACTACTGTGGGCAAGAATGCCTCAGAAGAAATGGAGTAGCCTTCATTGTCACTAAAAGAGTAGGAAAAGCAGTGCCCTGTGGGAAAAGAAGCTGGAATTCAAGGAAGAACTGCAGGGCAGGGCAGTATGTTTCCAGCAGTTCCTCCAAGGAATGCTAGGTCAGCAGCATTTGGGTAATTTAAAACAGTAGCTTGGTCTAGCCACTTGGCACTGTTCAGTGTGTCAGGCCAGAACAAATCTTGAGGTTTTTTTAAGCCCTAGAAGGCCCCAGAGTAGCTGTCCAAGGATACAAGTTGTGGATGCTGGGCCTGTTCAGCAGGGACAGTGCTGCCTCAGTACGACTAGATAGCAGAACTGAGCTTGATCAAAACGAAGCCACAGCTGCCACATGGCATTATTTTACCTTGATTTTTAAACCACTTTTTGAGTATTGTGGATCATTAAATTTAAAGTAGGATTGAGTTAAACCTTGACAATTCCCATTGCTGGCTGGGCATATGGAAGGTATGGCCAGCATCTTATGAATCATACTTCTTAAATGTACACACATGCACACATATTCAATACCAAAAGTATTTACCTTCTTTTTATCATCTTCTAGTAATTCCATAATGTGATTAGCTTACATACGTGATATAGTTTAGGAATGTAGAGAGTGGCTCAAAGGCATGGTTTCGGAAATACTGGAATTCTGTCACTAGTTTGGCTCTTAGTTTGTCATCAATGGTAGAAACTGTGAGGGGACCGGTTTCGTTGGCTAAGAAGTTCCCATAGTCTGTGGTTTGCAAGAGTAATTTCAGATCTAAAATATGATTGAAAAAGGTAATATAAACACAATATTATAATATGAAAAAGGTAATATAAACAGTTCCTTCATGGATCACTGCCTTGTCGTGGCGAAGGGGCTTGCATTGCTCAATGAAGCTATGAGCTATGCTGTGCAGGGCCACCTAAGACGGACAGGCCATAGCAGAGAGCTCTGACAAAACGTGATCCACTGGAGAAGGAAATGGCAACCCACTCCAGTATCTTTGCCATGAAAATCCCATGGACAGTACCAAAAGGCAAAACGATGAGCCCCTCAGGTCGGAAGGTGTCCGATATGCTACTGGGGAAGAGCAGAGGGCTAATACTAGTAGCGCCAGAAAGAATGAAGCGACTGGATCAAAGCCGAAAGGACACTCAGTTGCAGATGTATCTGGTGGTGAAAGGAGAGTCCGATGCTGCAAAGATCTATACTCCATAGGAACCTGGAATGTAAGATCCATGAATCAAGGCAAGCTGGATGTGGTCAAACAAGAGATGACAAGACTGAACATCGACATCTTAGGAATCAGTGAACTAAAATGGACAGGAATGGGTGAATTTAATTCAGATGACCATCAGGTATACTACTGTGGGCAAGAATCCCTCAGAAGAAATGGAGTAGCCTTCATAGTCAATAAAAGAGTAGGAAAAGCAATACTGGGACACAATCTCACAAATGACAGAATGATGTCAGTTCAAATCCAAGGCAAAGTGTTCAACAGCACAGTAGTCCAAGTCTATGCCCCAGCCACTGGTGCTGAAGAGGCTGAAGTTGACTGGTTCTATGAAGGCCTACAACACCTTCTAGAATGAACACCAAAAAATGATGTCCTTATCATCATGGAGGATTGGAATGCTAAAGTAGGAAGCCAAAAGGTAACCGGAATAACAGGCAAGTTTGGCCTTGAAGTACAAAATGAAGCAGGGCACAGGCTGGTAGAATTTTGTCAGGAGAATACGATGGTCATAGCAAACACTCTTTTCCAACAACCCAAGAGATGACTCTACACATGGTCATCACCAGCCGGTCAACACAGAAATCAGATTGACTATGCGCTCTCCAGCCAAAAATACTCTATATAGTCAGTAAAAAGTAGATCAGGAGCTGACTGTGGCTCAGATCATGAGCTTCTGATTGCAAAATTTAGGCTTAAATTGAAGAAAGTAGGAAAAAGTACTAGGCCACTCAGGTATGACCTATATCATATTCCTGATGAATATACAGTAGAGGTGACAAATAGATTTAAGGAATTAGATCTGATAGAAAGAGTGCCTGAAGAACTATGGTTGGAGGTTCACAACATTGTACGAGGTAGCAACTAAAACCATCCTAAAGAAAAAGAAATGCAAGAAAGCAAAATGGGTTGGACACGACTTCACGACTAACAACATATTAAAATAACATCACATGTGTTTAATCCTGACCATTAGCCAGGTTCATCAAAATGTTCATACAATGCGTTCAGCAAATACTGAGGTGAATTTCTTGGGGAACTTTGGTGTTATGATGCCACTGCTGTGAGTGTCTCCATGTGAAAACACATAGATATGTTTAACAATAACACACAGATTTAACCCTGAATCATATCTTTAAGTATCATTTATGTTACTGCATCTAAAAATGTGATGAGCATGATCCAGTTCATTTTGAATGCAGTGTCGGTGGCATCATGGAGGGTTACCATAGTATCAAAATAATATGTTTCCTCAATACCCACATCTAGCCAACAGAGCATGTGTAACTTGCACTGAAGAAAATGGGGAAAGATGAATGAGTGGATGGGAAACAGGCACAAACCCTCCTTTCCGCCCGATGCCTCCAGTGCTACCTGCACAAGAACCCATGCATGAAAAGGGAAATGGGGTCTTGCTTAATCTTACTCAAGAATCTTACTACCAGAATCTTACTTACTTATTTCCAGATTCTTAACTGTGCCCTCTAGTTGTACGACTTTTTTTTACTCTATAGATGATTGCATTTGACTCCTAGACTCAAGATAACTTTCAGGGTAAGCCACACAGACTCCCTTATGACTCCCTGCTTTTCCTTACAACTAATAGTTTGCCATCAGTTCCCTGCTTATTTTTGGTTACCACAGCTTACTTTATGATTTCCAAAGCACTGTCCTATGATGATGGCTCATGAGCTGACTCTTTTTGAACAAGCATCAATTCAAAGGAAAGGAAATGAAGTCCAGATACCGAAGAGACTCTTGGTATGGGTGCCTAAATGGAGAACTGATTTTATTTAATTGACATAGAAATTATAGGTAACTTAACATCTAATGCTCCTCTTTTAAACAACACTCAATATAGGTGCTCCAAGGTAATATTAGACATTCAGTGGTCACAATCTACTATCTAGATAGGATGGGATATTAATACTGTATCAGTGCACACTGAGATTGAAGTACTTAATAAAATGAAGAGAGGAACATTCTTGCTCAGCCAGATCCAAAGTCAATTAAGTTTTGCCATGGTCCGAGAAGTATACCATAGACTTACTGATGAAACAATACTCTTGGAAGTCTAAACATTTAAAACTATGTTGGAATCTGAGAATTCAGATCAGTCCACCATACCAAACTATCCTTAGAAAGCAGAACATATTGGACAAAACAAGTTGCAATCTTTAGCTGGTTTTGAATTAGTCACATGGTTTTTCATGGCAATGTGAACCTTGCCCCACACACCTGCACTTTCTATTTCATTTATTAGTCAGACAGGACACATTTCATTTCTGCTGTGCTGCTTATGAGCTCATGTATTGCCAATGACCTTCTGATCCACCATGAAGACGTTATGCTGGGGGCCTGTTGCCAACTCCTGAGTTTAACACCTGAGGAGTTCACTCTAGTCTCTACAAACATCCCGTGCATCTTTGTGTTGGAGAGTCTTCCATGAGCATTAGGAGAAACGGCATGAGCACTACATGAAGTCTTACTGGGCACATATTGTATGAAAACTAGTACTGGAATAACTTCCATACCGTAAACATAAACATACCTATTACGCAGTGTTTGAAACTGCCTAGATTTATTAGAGGTTATGTTGAAAAATAAGCCCACAAGATGTCTAAGGAGATATGAGTATTAATTTCAGTCCAATTTTGGCCAGTAATATCCCATTTTGCACTTTTTAGAAACAAAGCCAAAGCTCAGTTTGCATTCTGGAATTCTGCAATTTGCAGTCAAAGTTCATACATTTCTGAAACTGTAATGCTTTTAGCGATACCAAAAATGTGTTCAAAAATACATACATTGGAAAACAGATGAGAAAAAATGTTTACTTTTGCAAAAGAGACACAAACATGCTTTAGTAAATGGGAAGCAATGCAAATATTTCAAAAGATACACACAATTGATAAATATATTTGAAAAAAGTATACAATCTGAATAAATGCTAATGAATTGTATTTAGCTATAAACCTTTTATTGGTTTTAAACTACCATGTTGGCCCCTTTTTGTATGAACAGACAAGCTAGAAATTAAAATGACATTAATAAATAATTATCTGTACTTCACACTTCCTTGGCATTTGTTATATTCAGCACAGTCTGTTCAGTGAAAGCTGAAATGAGGTGCAATATTTTTTTATCTGTATTTTGCCTATGCACCCACTCATGCCTTAAAGGTTTGAGAATAGACTGGAAAATATAGCCACTTACAGTATTATACACACACTCACACAGACACACACACACTGAATGCAGTTTCAGCATCTTCTTTGCATATTGATTTTCTGCCTCTTGCCATTTTTTTGTATGCTCGGTTCTACTGTATGCAAAGTTTTATGGAGCAGTCTGACAGCAGAGCTCTGTGTTTCACTGAATGTTTTCTTGGTACATATGGTCTGACACGGATGAGCAGCCACGGTGAGATTTTGGAGTCTATTAAACTAACTCATTAAAAACATCAATCTGTTTCTGTAATAACACTGGGAGCCATCAGTCACTGAATGAAAGAACAGAACGACACCTGAGGAGACAACACACTTTTGGTAATTTTCATGACAAGTCAGGGACAAAGCATTCAACACACACACACACACACACTTTTTAAAAGACTTCCACACTATTGCAGGAAGGGGTTTTTTTTTAATGTGTTAATGCCATTAGGAATGTCAGAGGTATCTGCAGTTCAGATTTCTATCAATCCAGTCTGTGAATTCTGCAGCAGACTGGATTTTCCTAGTTCAAGTGGATTCTGCAGATTTTGTGTTGTGCTTTGTTGTTGTTGTCATTATTTATTTTCTGGAAATTCAGTTTCCCTATAGGCATAGAAGTATGAGTTTTGGATGGATTTTTGTATCTTGAAGGGACTTGTGCATTTTTATATGTGCACATTTGCACAAAAGAAAATTTGAACAAGTGCATACAAAGACAAGTTCAGGAATTGAAAAAAACAACAACCCTGATTCTGTCAGTAGGAAGACAAGAGAACAAAACACCCAACAATCTGCAAAACACAGTAAAGATTTAACAAAATCCATACATTGCTAAGTGCCATAGTCGTTTACATTTGTAATCATTTTCTTGATTTGTATTTGGTTATAAATCTTTATATGGTTTAATAACTGATGACAAGTTTTACTTCCATTTAAGGGGGAAATTATATCTTAAGAATTATGACTGATAATGAATAAATCATTGCATGTTGGCCTGCTGTGTGTATGTGTTTGTGTGTCTTGGGGTGTGTGCATATAATGCTGTAAAACAAATTATTAAAGAATTAAGGTGCACTCTAGGTTTTAAAGGGGTTTATTTTAGGAGTGTTTGTTGTGTGTGAGCTTGTACTGTGCGAGAGTCCATTCAATTGCTCCACTTTTTTTCTTTCTTGCCAGAAAAAGCCATTAAAACTATAAAAAGAGCTGTGTTGGGTCAAGCCAAAGGTTCATGTAGTCCAGTCTCGTGTTTCTTACAGAAATTACTCAGATGCCCCTGGGAACCCCTCAAGCAGATTACAATGGAAATAGCCCACTGCAATTGTTATTTCCTCAATATAGTCTTGAAACGAAGATATCTACAGAACCATGAAGACTAATTGCCATTGATTGGTTTATACCCCATGAATTTGTCTAGTCCTCTAGTTTCTTTCCTAGTTAGTCACTGCTGGCACACATGTAACCGTTAACGTTTGTATTTCCCAACATGCATCACAGTACAATTAGTTAAACTGAACCACATTTGCCCATTTACCAGATTTATAGAGCTCTTCACAATCTGCTTAGGTAATTTGGTGTCATCCACAAACTTGGCTGTCTCACTGCTCCAGGTAATTTATGGACAACTTAAAAAGCAGGATTCCCTATACAGTTCCAGTTCTGCTATCTCTCCATTGAGTGACTATTTTCCTCATTTCTGCTTCCTATTCTTTAATGAGGTATGATTTATGAGAAGTCTTGTCCTCTTATTCCTTGAGTGCGACTTCCACAGCAAGAGATTATACTGAAGGACTTTGTCCAAAGTTTGTGAAAGTCCAAGTACATAGGGGCTACCAGATCACCTTTACCTACATGCTTGTGGACACTTTCAGAAAACTCTTGTTTTGTGAGCACATCGTTCTCCTTTTCAGCAGATCAAGGTGAAAAGGCTTATAACTATAGCCTTCTGTTGAGTTAGGCTCGCCAATCAGGACTAGCTTTGCCATTGTTGTTATTGTTAGTCGCGAAGTCGTGTCCGACCCATCACGACCCCATGGACAACATTCCTCCAGGCCTTCCTGTCCTCCACTTAAGCTTACGCCGACTGCTTCAGTGACTCCATCTAGCTACCTTATTCTCTGCTGTCCCCTTCTTTTGCCATCAAAGTTTGTCTGTAATCCCTAGAAGTTCATCTCACATATACTGCTTAAATTTGTTTCCATCTTTCAGATTGTTTCTCTGAAAAAGTCATTTCAAGCATAAGTATTTCTATAATAAAGGGAAATGTAGAATCCATTCAGCTTCTTTGCAGTTTCCTAATTCCCCTTTATCTGTGATGGCTCAACTTCCTTTCTCACCTCTTTCCTCCTTCTGATGTATTGTTGTTAGTGCATCATTTGGGGCTTTGCACTCTTCACATTCTTTTAAATTTTAGCTTTAACAACTCACGTTTGTTTTTCAATGACTGCAGCCTCAGGGTATTCTTGGAGACTATTGACTCCAGTATCCACCCTCAGTTTCAAATTGAACTTCAACAGAGCTCTCCATGGTGCTAAACCCTATCCCCAAAATAGCTTCACAACAATGGATAGTTCCTTAAAAGTTCAGATTACACCCCAAAGTCGAGTCATTGATGCCCTTTTTGGGATGTTTGTCTTGAAAATTGAATGTGCCACTTTCATAATATTAGGATTTTCTTGGTTGTAATTTTGTGTGATTGCAAATGGTTTTAGTTATTTTGCAATGAGTTTGCACCTCCTGGAACTAAATATGGATCCAAATACAAACTGCAATTAAAGTTCATGTTTTCCTGAGCTGCTGTGATTCAGAGAAATGAAGCAATTACTTTTGAAAAGCAAACACAAGCATGCTTTAATCGATGGGAGAAAAATACATAGATTTCAACAATATAGAAAATTATTGTGTATTCGGAAAAATGCATGGGAAATATGTACAGATGTTCAGGTGAAAGGAAAACTAAACTCATGGGTCAGAACAAGTTTCAATATGGAATATGGAAAACTTTGATGAGCTTAGTCTGCTGATTTGCACAGCCCTACTCAGCTGTAGGACATCTCCTTTGCATGCAGAAGGTCCCTGGTTCATTTCCTGGCAAATCCAGTTGAACAGATCTAGTTGATGATGTTTCCAAAGACTGACTCTGGAGAGCCACTGTTAGTCACAGTAGACAAAACTGGTCCATTAGTGTTGATTATAGCAGCCACTAACAGGAGCAATCTGGACAGTTTACAATGGTAGATAAGATACCATTAAAATACAATATAAAATGCAAACTAATAACAAAAACATCATGAAAAATGCAATACAAAATTTAAAAGCCAAATTTAAAACCAAATTTTAAAAGCTACAATTGCTTATTTGTCTGATGGATATATACCTGGTGCAAGACAACTTCCTCTGTTCCTTTTTTCCCGTCTTAGGTCTTATCCTCAGCCATAAAATAAAATTGATGCATGTTACTGTGAGCATAGGCAACATAACTCTTGTACTGGGATACTGGCCTACTGATAAAACTTGAAGCAGTACATACCAATGCCAACAAAATAAAAACAGAATAGCCACTGTTTTCTGGTAATTAGAACTGGAGAGATATGGAGGACCAAGTCTCAAAAACTAAAAATCTAGTTGAATTGCTGCATTGTTTCCATGCAAAACCAGTCCTTATCACTTTAACTGCAGAATGTCTTATGCATCACTATTGATTTTTACAGATCCTATTTGGGACATTTATTCACCCATCTATCTATATGATTTTTACTTCTGGCATGGAAAATTGCAGCTATTCACAATACCCTTATTGTCTCTGAGTTGTGTCTTAGAAGTGGTCACACAAATAAATCATTGTCACAAAAACGTATGTTTTCAGCTTTATAAAAACAGTTTATTATCAGCAATGCAGATTTTTTCAGTCAGTTGTAACCTAGTTCCACCAATCTGTCTTGGTCCAAAAAAATACACCATTTTAACCGCTTAGGATCTTCTATCACAAAAGCAAGAAAAAGGTTTCCCTTCATTCCAAGGACACCTTTTATCATTTCTGTTAGTGTTGGCAGGCTTATCAAAAGAAGAATTGTCTGCCACTCCCTGGGTAATGGGAGCTTAATACAATAAGATGAGGAAAAGTACAGAAAGTTCTCAAAGTGGAATTGCTGAGTGTTTGTGCAGTAGGATGGCAGAAATCATTTTGTCTGAAAGGATCCAATTTCAGGAAGCAGCATGACCATCTTAAAAGTACCATTGTATAAACATTTTATGACACGGCTTGCTTTCAACTCTGTGCTTCTTTTTTTTCTGTTTGTCAAGACTCATGCAGGAAAACTTGTAGTCATCTCAGCAGCATTGGAATTTTTTCCACTCATATCTGGTATAATTCCTACTGCAAAAATACAGACATTCAAGGCTGGCCCTTGCATTTGCCCTTTGCAAGTATCTGTAAACTCACAAACAACAATATGCTACTTTAAAAATGTTTTGGTTGTTGGAGAAGTCACTGTGATATTTCTTGGTGAGGGATATATATGAAAACAACCTGTATTTTCCCTAGTGGCCATTGATATAACATTGAAAATATCTATGTATAGCATGGGGTCAACAAAAGTTGACCTGTCTATTGCCAAGGAGTGAGCTATTGTCTTGCTATTCTGCAGTGTCTCTAAATCATAACAGAAGGTCAGGCTCTCCTCTCTAACTCTAAGCTTGAAGTTGGAGGTAGACAGCGGGGGGAAAATCTCTACATCCCCATAAGTTCACAGCTAGAAAGAGTTTACGGCTTGGTCTTTTCCTCTGTGCTAAATAAACCCACCAGTCCTGAAGGCATGCAGCATCCACTGGGTACGGAGCAAGGCTGCACTTCTCACCCTTCCTCCCCAGTTCAGAACTGGAAGAAAGAGTGCACAACTGGTGCCAGTGCCACCTGCTGGGTGCAAAGTCATATTCATGTCTCAGGGTATCCTGTATCCAAGTTGGAAGAGTTAGAGGCCTGTCAGCTTGTTTTGCATCTGTACCCAATAGGCTCTCCAAGCTAGGAGTCTGTTGGACAACCCAAGTGCCTGTATCTCTCATCTCCTGCTTGGATCTGAATAAAAGTGGCGAATTTCAGGACTTTGGAGCTTTCCTCTAGTCTTTGGGTCCTGAGGAAGCTTGAGGAAAAGCTAAATCCTGGTGAGCTCATATTACTCATCAGAGCCTGGCTCATCTCTCTTAATAGCAAGGTTGCTAAGAAGGAAAATCTCAGGAAATATCTAGTTACAGCAGGACTGCAGGGGTCACAAACCTGTGGCCTCCTACTGCTTTGGTCTACTTCTCCCACCATCCCTTACCATGGGCTGTGCTGGTTGGGCCTGCTAGGAGTTGTAGAACAAACAGTCTGAGGGACCACAAGTTACCCATTTTATATGCTGGATTAATAAAATAGAGGAAACAATTGGATCATATACAAGGTAATAAATAAAAATTGTTGCTGTTAAATTTTCAGTAAGATATGGGCATGACATGAGGACTATCAGTTTATATAGCTGCTCTTACTTTTAAGACAAAGCAGAGTACAAGCTGAAATAAATATGCATATGGTAGGCATGTCATGAGTGGAGTCAGCTGGAGCCGGGGGTCAGACTGAATGGCCTAGGAGACCCCTTCTGACTTGTTCTGTTTCTAAGTTTCTGTGTTTCTAAATATTCTCGGTTTTTACCAAAATATTAAAAAACTTACATGTCTGCAATAAATGAATGTTTTTAATCAGCTGCATGTTCTATAAAATTACATTATACTTTCCTTTAGGAAGAAAAACACTCTCTTAACCAAATATATTGTATCCCTTTCTTTTTAGAACCAAAGAAAATGGCTTTGACAGAGAGCCTTTGCACTCAGAGCATCCAAGCAAGCGGCCGTGCACTATTAGCCCAGGCCAGCGGTACAGTCCAAATAATGGCTTGTCTTACCAGCCCAATGGTCTGCCTCACCCCACTCCGCCTCCACCTCAACATTACCGTTTGGATGATATGGCCATTGCCCACCACTACAGGGACTCATATAGACACCCCAACCACAGGGACCTCAGGGACAGAAACAGACCTATGGGTAAGCAAACTCTTACAAGCGCTTAATCTTGGTTTTGCTTTATAGAAATGCTGAGTTATTCCTTTACTAGAGGAACGTCCTGGAATTAATAGAATCCCTGCTTTGATCCCAGTACATATCAAAAAGCTTAGAAGAAGGGAGAATCCTATCTATACGTTTCTTATCTCTGTATAACACACCTAATTTAGAAATGGATTGTGCTCAAGTTTTGACATGTTCTAGGTTTCCTTCTTGTTTCTAGGGTGAACAGAAATGCTAAATGTTTCCAATTGTGGAATCCTTTTAAGAAAACCATAGAGAAATGGTTTTAACAAAACCATAGAAATGTTTATTTTACACCCGTGTTTTAGCAAGTGGAGTTCCTATGAATAGGATCAAACATCAGTGTACCTTTTTACATGACCTATTGAAATAAAAAGTTGAATAAAAGTTTAACTATATGTTTTAGCATTTTCTGTGTAATTCAACAGAAATTTGCTATGGAGGCTTTCTTAGGAGATTGTGCACTCACCAACATGATGAACTATTGAAAAATTAGGTGTCACATCTATTTGTTCCCAAGCAGTGCCTTTGTTTTGGTTACAGATTATGGGGCATCTTGTGTTTCTTTTCATGGACTCCTTACTTCTCTGGAACTGGAGATTTCCAAAACATTTTATTTCAGACCTCATGGTCTTTCTCCTTCTCTTATTTTTTATTTGCTTGATTCCTGGTGCATCCTGTTAATGTACTGGATAAATGTTGACTTGCATAACCAGGTAATGCTGTGAATGCTTATAATTTATGGACGTATACAAAAGATTAAGTTGTTGCTAGATGACCTTGCATGCTATTAATATTTCATTTTATTTTGCTCTCTTTTGGCAGGGTTGCATGGCACACGTCAAGAAGAAATGATTGATCATAGGCTAACAGACAGAGAATGGGCAGAAGAATGGAAACACCTTGACCATGTAAGGAAATTAACCTACATATTTGGATCTAAATATAAGTTTCTTAGGTATATATGGGCAGCCAAAGACGGCAATGTTAGAATCTGGGTTTGTCACATGGTGAATTGATATGGCTAAAGACTGTAAGCAAGACAGTGCCAGTTAAAACTTCTTTGCAGTTTTGAACTTCCTGAATTGACTTAGACAAACTGCTATCACTCAGCCTTAGACTTCCCATTTCTGTCATGCATGTAAAAACATTAACTAGAAAATTGCCTATCCAGTGAAGGCCTGTGTGAACACTAAGATCATCAAAGGAGATCTTGCTGGTTGTACTGCAACCTGCAGATTGCCATCTGGCAGCAGTTAAGAAATAGACCTTCTTTTGCCTTATGGAATGTCTCCCCTGTGGTATTCAGGAAGTACCAACTGTGATGTATTTTAAGCACCTTTTCGAAGACTTGTATAGGTGCCCATTACATACAGTACGTCTTCCCTGAATTATTGTGTTGCCCAGTTAGTTTATGAATTATTCTTTTTTAGCTTTGGTTTTTTAAAAAATAAACATATTATTTAATGAGTTCTTATAGTAGGTTTGTTAATTTAAGTAAGATGGATGGATGATAGACATGCCCCCGCTTCACATAGTTATTGAGATATCTTGAATTGCAGTGTGTAAATTCTGATGGTGGTAGTAGTGGTTGTTTCACATTTTATAAGCAATATAAAAATGTAGGATTTATGACCTGCCTTGAAATTGTACAATGAATGCCAGTTTTGCGAGAAGTCATTGCCTTCAATAGTCATAATTTATTTGAACTAAATAAAGATAAAAAGTTTCAATAAAGAGAAATCATAATCATAAACTAGTGAGACCCAGTATGGTATACTGGTTAGTATGTAGTCCCAAGTTCAAATCTCCACTCAGTCATGAAATAATCATTGTGGGCTGGCTGTGATCGTTCAGCCATGGCAGCATCACAGGTCTGTCCTGAGGGTAAAGTGTGCAGTGCTGGCAAGAGGGGATGGGATAAAGAACTAATTGTGGTGCCCTGAGCTTGTTGGAAGATAGGCAGAGGATAAATCTAATAAAACAATATCATATTATCATACACTTCCACTTATAATCTCTAGCTCTTAAACTGCATCATGGACATGGTGGAAAAAACAAGGCGATCTCTCACTGTGCTACGGCGATGTCAAGAAGCTGACCGGGAGGAACTTAATTACTGGATACGGCGGTACAGTGATGCGGAGGATTTAAAAAAAGGCAGTGGTAGCAATCATTCCAGGCAGCAGAGTCCAGTGAATCCAGATCCCATTCCTTTAGGTACTGTATCTACTTTAAAATTGGAAATGTACCAAACATTTGTGGATCTTTCTTACAATGCTGTACTCCTTAGCACGTGCTCCTCTGTTTTCTTCTTCCTGCTGCAGATTTCTCGATTAAAACATGGGTGTACTATCTTATATAAAATCACTAATGAACAGGGGGAAAGTGGATTGTAATAAAACTACAGCTTCATATATTTACTTGAATTAGGCATTGTAGGTCAGAGTCCTATGCAAGTTTAGTTAGAAAAAATGTCCTACAGCTCCCAGCATTTCCCAGTCAGCTGGGGAAGTACTGGGAAACTGGCCTGGAAACACTTTCTGATCTTCTACCAATCACTCAGAGACCTGTGAACAAACCCACTTTACCTTCCACCCACCCTAATGCTCACTACTTTGAAACTCATTGAAAGAAAGGTGGTTTAGAGCTCTTGTAAGGAGATAATACATAGGTTTGTGCCATGGTCTGATCTGTTTACTAGTATAAAGAAGAAACAATGCCAAGAAGCATTGTGGACTGGTAGCCAAAATAGCCTCTTTGGAAGCAACTCAGTTTCACTTAGATGCCTCTCTTTCAACAGCAAAATATTACCAGACATGCACTATTCATTTTTGGTTTCTGTTTAAATTCCAGTATCATATACAAGACATGGTTATCCTGAGATAGTAAGTGCCAGAGCTTGTTTAATTTTGTCCCAAGAATAGTGTTAATATTTGTTCTAGGTTTTCTTATCAATGGTAGAGTTTAAACAAAGAGAAATAACTCTTAAGTCAAGATACATATGGGAACAGGCAATTTCTGAGTAACCACAAGGGTAAACGGTACAATGTTTCAGTAGGTACAGATCCAGCCTACAGAGGAACTGATGGATCAGGACCATGGTGTGTAAAAACAAAACAAAAAGAAGCCCTCCAAAATTTTAATTAAGGGCATCACCAAGTATCAATATTGCTTTTTTCCTCTGTGTGTTGCAAATGTCACAGAGCTCCCTTTGTCATTTTAATGAGCTAATCCACCCTGTAAAAATTAACAGCTTGTCATCTCCAGTAGCTTTGGTGGAAGAGGGGAGGGCCATCTGTTATGCCTTTGTGTTTTCCCCCTCCCCTTTATGATTTATATTGATATTCATTCTGTAGTTCTGAAAAAGGAAAAATATTGCCCGGACAATTCTGTGCATGTTTTGCACTGGGAGAGAGTCTAACATATGTGGAATGGATGCCACTGGATTTTCCTTACTCAAAATTACTGGTGCCGGGAAGATAACTGATTCTCATGTGTTATTCTGTTCTCTGGATTATGTTCTTTCTAATAAATAAAACCTTCTCTGAGATCTGGAACTGCAGCAGATGCATTCAGAAAATAACATGTTCATTTCCAGTCACATTCAGTTGAAGGTAATTCAGGAATGAAGGTTGAGGCATTCCTTTCTGAGTCCTGGAGAACCACCATTTTTCATGTGCATTGCAGCTAGACAATACTGGGTTTGAATATACATTTGAAACCTTTCCCAACCCCCCAAAGCAATTTGCAACTTCAGTTATTAAATAATTGTAAATATTGTTCACATAACCGTTCTAAAATTAACTGGCAAATTTGATACAGATTTGACATTTCTGTACTTATATTTTCATATATTTGTGGCTAAGCTATGTTAGAAAGTAACACTTGGTTTAATCTATTGTTGTGGAAAATAAAATAAGCACTTAAATATTTGCATTGAAGGTAGAAGAGAGAAATTACTTCAGTCCTAAATAATCTACATATATAAAAATAACACTCAGAGATGCTTCACATTTACAACCCAGTTGATGGAAACTGATGGGCAATGTTGTGAATAATCATGTAAATAATCTATCAATTTATTCAGGTGCTTTTGGAGGAGTGTTTAACAGTGTGTATTACTCTTAGTATTTGATTTGATTTTCAGGTGGTTAGTAGACACAATAATTACCAATGACTGTTTCTTAGGACACCAAGAACACAGGAATTTGGCTTGTCTAAAAAATCAAGCCAAAGTCAATCCCACTAGTATTGTCTTCACTTACTGAGTTTGGACAACATGTTGTGGCTTGTTGCAGGTTTTTAACATAGATCAGAATATGCCAGACTAGTTTAACTCCACATAACCCATGCTTGAGGGATTCATATGACATGCCTATTCAAAATGGCACCAGGGCCATGAACTGAAGCGCCATCATGGGTAAATATTCCAGATGGGTCTTTTCCATTTCTGCCTCATCATTCCAGCAAATCTGGTATGAAATCTGGAACATTCTGCCACTGAGCTGTTGCCCTGTCTATTTTTATTTTTCTATGTATTGTATGATTGCCTTGGAAACTCACTAATGGATTATTGATTGATCTGAAGATGTACAAAGGTTGTGTTAATCAGAGAGAGTTATAGTTTTGGGAGTTACAGTAAAGTGCTAACCCCACCCAGATGGGCATGGAGCTATGATTACAACAGATAACACCGTTCACTTTAATTTAGGAAGCAGATTGATTTGCAGAAAGAGTGCTCAAAGGAAGTACTATTTTCCACTGAAAGGAATTTGACACCTTTTCCGGGCAAGAAAGTTCTTTTTTACCCTGAGTCTTCCAGATCTGTAAACAAAGCTAGCCTGGCACACCTAGACCTAATTCCAGTGAAAAGTATACAAGCATGGTCCAAAAACCAAACTCATATTTAACAAGTTGATTCACTGCTATATCAACTCTGCCCAGTCTGAGGTCAATTCTAATAAAGGAAACCAACCAACACACCCATTTTAGTAGATGGTGACCAACTATTGATAATGTCCACTGTCCAAGAGTTGGCAGCAAAATAGAAGAATGTGAGATTGTTGCAGTGTAGCTCTTAAGTTAACATTTTTCATACTTTCATGTGTCTTACTGCAGTTTGCTGTTCCTGCTGTTTGGTTTATGAGGTCAGTTTTAAGAAGGCTACAGGATTTTGATAAGTATATAAACCTACCACCTTCTAGCCGTCTTTCCTATTTTCTTTACTAAGAGTTTTGCCACTACTTCCATCGCAGCCCAATTTAATCATTCATATATGATGATTAAGCAAGGGTGGACCAAGGTTGGTTTCCTCAGTCTTGTGTTTCTTCCAAGCAATACAACTTCAAGGAGATGGGTGAGAATACTGTGATTGGACTATGGGTACATGTGTGCTTTTTATCTGTTTCACCTGTCAAAAATGCCTTTTCTCTTTCCTTCCTTGTCTCTTATTTCTGCTCAGTCAGATTCCCCAATGATCTGTAGAATTCCAGAAATGTTTCTACTATTTGCTGAACTTCACAATCAGGTTGACTGGCCCTCACAGATTTATGAACTGTTCCAGATCTTAAGGCTGATCAATTTTCTGCAATGTCCACATTAAAACCGTTTGATATCACTTTGACAATAGGCCAAGTATTTGAAGAGATACATATTTTCCTTTTAATAAAATAAGTTTTCTAGTTGCAATATGATTAGAAATGCTCTATTCTTTACCTACAGTGACAAACATTCATGCTTTATAGTCATTGTGTCTCCATTTGTAATGACCTTGTGAACTGGCATATTTCCTTAATTTCTCCAGGATGTGCACTCTAGACATGCAATAGGGAATGCAAAACTTCACTACAATTCTGTGCACCTTTTATTGTATTGTCCTCCTTCTCCTCCTCTTCCTCTTCTTTACTCCAGCTCTCCACATAGTTCTGCATTGATTTCTTCAAATAATAAGTTTAGTGATTCAGTTAGAAATAACTCACTGAGACACTTCCATTCTCTCAAGCTGGCTGCTGCCAAAGTAGTATATCTTGTGGTACTGCAAAACTTCCTCTGTGCCTTTCTTTAGTATCTTACATGGTGAAAGAGAGTTGGTCATATTTGACTTTCAAATGCAGCCTCTTTCACACCCAAGCAATGTTCATGCTGTGATCCAGCAAAAGTTAATCCTGACAAAGGCTAATTGAAAACCGCCATAACTTGTCTAAATCATCCCTAAGTACAGTTCTTTGGTGCTGGATCCAACACTTTCATTCATAAGGACCTTCAGATCATGAAGTGAGCTGTTGACTGTTTTAGCCCACCTCTAAATTGTTCTCAACTGGCTTTAATCAACCAAGACTTCAAACCCATAACTCTTTGTCTTCGAAGAATGATTAGTATTGCACATTGTCTAACTTTGACTCAGTTCCTGCTCTAGAATTGTGGAGACATTTGTCTCAAAAAGTACAAAACCACCCAGACTAGTTTCACCATATCCATTTTCATAATTATTTCAGAAAAACACTTAGGAATATGTTTCTTATTATTTTCATCATTCTTTATACCATACTTCCCTTTCCAGTTAAAAAAAAATAAAAAGTCTATGGAAGTCTTTCATAAGATCTTGATTTAATTCTTCTAGCAGAGTCTTGGCTTCATTATCTATGTGAACTGTGGTTGGAATATGAGCTTGATTGATCTTTGTACTTGGAAATTGCACCAATTAGCTGGTAATCCAGTCAGTGATGTCATTGAATTCCATTTACTTTTTGCTCTTGTGTAACTAAACAAGCCAATGAAGCATCTTTCATTCCATTTTTTTAATCAACATTCCCATCATATCAAAATAATTTGGTGAAAATTATGATTTTATTGATTTTACTTCTGCCCAGTGGAATTTGACAGAAAGTATTATTAATTATTATTCTTGTTATTAGTATTAATTACCTTTCTGTACCACCTTTGGCTGAAGTTCTCTGGGCAGTTTCCTACAAAGTAGAAACACAATAAAATGCATCAGATAAAAACATTAACAAGAGTTAAAATGAATGTAACCCTAAACCTAACCATAACAACATTTTAAAAATAATAAAAATAACTATATACTAAGTATAATAGCCAGCAAAGCAAATGTATGGCTACAGAATCCCAATAACCCTAAGACTGCTGCCATTCCAGAATGGTATTACCCAAAGTCGAAATCTCATTCAATATTGCCATAACAATTTTAAAATGTAATTATGGATTTTGTATTTCATCATAATAATAAGTAGTTAAAGTGTCAGTGTTTTGCTCTGAACTATGGTGCCATTTCATTCAGCTGTCTCGGGTCAGCATCACTTCCTCGCATCCATCAGACATGCCCAGGCCCAACCCTGAGACCTGCTCTGGGTTTCTTCTTTAAAAACATTTGTCCAGCTCAGCACCCCAAGCAGTGTCAAGCAGCTGGACATTACGAGCATTGAATCCTGCCACAATTCCACAATTCTCCCAGTGGAGCGTTTTTCAAAGCAGGTGTATTACTTGCGTGGCTGCTAGACCTAGCTACCAAGTATCCCAGCAGAGTTGCCTACTGCTGTGTGCCACTAACAAAGGACACCTGGAAGCAACACCCTGCCATGGTCAAATATTTACAGACGACCTCAGTGAAAGCTGTTGTTTCATCTTCCTTCCCTAACTGAACAGCCTACCTACTGAACTGAACAGCCTTCCCATAACCTACTGAAATAAATGACTGCTTTGCCATTGATTTCAGTCTAGAGTCTAGATCTAGCTTTCAGTGTTTAATAAAATTGCACAGAGGGCTCTTCTCTGCCTGCCACATGTGAAGTTTACTGTGGACTTTATTGTAAAACTGCCAGAAACAACAGACATGATTTATTCCCTACTCTACATCATCTGCAATGTGCATTCAGCTATGAATCACCTTTTCTTGTGTACTTAACAAAAAATATTGAAGTCCTCTGTTTCTTTTTTAGCTACTGTTGTCATCAGCTGATGGGGCATTCCGCAGTAAAGAATGCTAACTAAACATAATTAATATTTAACATTATTAAAATGAAAGTAAGCAAATGGAAGTGACATCCACAGTATGCAGTTTTGCTGCCCACCGAGCCCATTCCCTCCCATTATTTTGATCAATTTAGGCTTATATGCCCTGGTCCTTTGATTTGCAGTGGCAGCAAGTAAGGCGTGTGGGAGATGCTAGCTAGTGCACTGATCTGACTAGAATATTTAAGAATGCAAATATTTATGAACAGGGCTGCTGGAGACTTAATGTTCTGCTATCAAACACTTTTCATTTATTCATATGCCTGAACAATTGCTGCTACCATTGAATTGCTACTACCAGACAAAATTGAAACAAAGGAACAGACCTTTCAGGTCTTTGATTTTGTTGAGAAATTAGTGAACTGTGAAGATGAAATTTTTACATTTGATGGCAGGACTTTGACCAAGTCTACATCATCGCGTGATAAAACTTCCTGGAGCCTTCCAATTCATGCTGCAAGTGTGCAAGTTCCATGTCTGAGTGCATCACCGCCCCAATAAATATACCCTCTCTTGGGTTCTGTGTGCTGGGAGTCTTGTTCTATAGGGACAACAGTCCAAACAGATATACTCCAAAACCTGATCTCCTGCATAACAAGTTGTCTTAAACCATCACTTCAGCAAAATCTAAAGAAGGAGAAAAATTATAGCATTTCCTATCTTATTTTCATGTCATGCTGTAGAAGAATGTTGCTCAGCCAGCAGTATGACAGCCACTTGTCTCTTTCAACAGTTGATATGCTGTTGTATCCAGTGATGGCTTTGTGTTCATAGAGCGTGTAGAAGTGTAGACAATGAGAAAGCCTGCCATGGATCAATAACTGGTTAAAGACAGATAGCCGACACTAGAAATTGCAAATACTCTCAATGGAGGAATGAAAATGGGGATTCCATGGGGCTCTATTGAAACCAGTGCTTTTTTTAACTTGTTTTTAAATGATCTTGAAGTAGGAGTGAGCAGTAAGGAGGCCAAGTCAGCTGATGATGCCAAAATATATAGTGTGGTCAAAATGGAGAAATGGGCATCAAAAAACCAAATCTATTTCAGAATAAGCAGTTGATTCACAATGAGGCAAAAGGGGAAAAATTGCCAACTTCACATATGCCTCCCTTGTATAATTCTCTTGTATGACCACATTTAAAATACTGTATACAGTTCTGGTTAATAAGAGAAGACATGACAGAGGTGTACAAAATATGTATGCTGAGAAGAAAATGTATAGGGAGACACTTTTTTCCTGCTTCCATGATAATACTGTAACTCCAGCAGCCTGGAAATTCAGGGCATATTGAGCATGTTTTCTGCACACAGCACATAAACTATTGTAGAACTGTTGTAGAATTTGTTACAACAAAATATAATGGTGTCATCAAGCTGATGGCTTGCTAGGATTTAGAGAGGATAAGACTACCAGTGGCTACATGTCCTGTCAGAATCCGTGTGCCTATGCCCATGAGCTGCCAAGGACAATGATCAGGAAGTTGCTATTGCAGTCATGTCTACCTGTGGCTTTCCCATAGTCAGCTGGTTGGCTATAATACGAAGAAATGTCTGGGCTGGATGAACACTTGGTCCAGTCCAGGATGGCTCTTATGGTCTTTAAGCAATTCTGGTTGCACAAGGTTGGACACCATAGATTTGCGAAACCAGTTTAGCTACTGTGTCCCTCCCCACCATATCCAGAACTGTTCCAGAGTGTCCCCCAACCTTGAAGAGCAGGCATTCTGAAGAATCTGGGCAGTTATCAACACGGGCTGCACTATATGGGACTTTCAGCAAATATCAGACACTCCACCATACCTAGGTGGAAATACTTTCCACTAGTACAGAATAATTCAAGGCAATTCATGAATTTTGATTCATGACTTCATGCCACTATCCGGTATGTGAGGCTGCCAGTACATCAAGGACTATTCCACTGTTAATACACCAAGAATCATGACCCTCACGTGTGGTTTATGCTCACAAATTCTTGTTCTGTACACTCATAATAGAATCCAGTTTCTGACTCTGAAAGGAAAGATTGAGAAAAATAGTTTATGCTTTTATTGACTGATAATGCATCTAAAGCCAAAATCAGGCTTTTCCACTAAAAAGATTTTAAATGTACCATACTGCCTTTTTTATTATTTTCCCAAAAGTCCGATTACAAACAAAAGCAAAGAGGGCTATGAAGAAGCTCTCACTTGTTGGCATTAAGAAATGAATATATTACTAAGGAACAAAATTATGCCTGATCATTTTACAGCGATCTAACTGCTCTGTTCTAGAAGGGATTTGGAAGTAATAGCTCTATTGTTTTCATTTTATATCACGATTATATTCACACTTCATTGACTGAAGCATCAAAGAGAAGACATTTTTTAAAAGTTCTGTATAACCATTACTTTTGATATTCTTTTTGTTTCCCTCGTCCCTCCCCCTGCTTTTTTATAGACTCACATCGGGAATTCCTTCACAGGCCTGCTTCTGGATATGTGCCAGAAGAGATCTGGAAGAAAGCTGGTAAGTATTGTTTAAAAACATGAGCATAGCAGTTTGGCAGCTGTGTGCATTTGTTAATGCTCTGATATAAATATTTTTGTTTGGGGGGGGGGCATGCTACTAATAAAGTTTCAATTAATAATCTTAAACTGGAACATATCACAAACATGTTTTAATTATAGCATTATCTACAGTTGTAGATAAGAGGATGTCAATGTATCTCTTTTAAAAGAGAAAGAAACCCAGATCGCAAACAGATCATATTCAGATATTACAATTCATTCTGAGCATTTATATGAATGGTTATTGCAAAGGTTTACAGTTATAAAGCAAAATGAAAGTTTTATTTCAGCAAGCAGCAAACTGCAGACAGTGCCATTTTATTTTATCTGCGAACTTGAACTATTTGTGTCGGCATGTCCATGCTTCAGGTAGAAGACAGATCTGTGACCTAATTGCAATCTAATCAGTTAGTTCAACCCAGAGGAAACTTGTTACTGCTGCTATTAACATCATAAAGAAGAACGTAAGAAGACCAATGCTGATTCAGGGCAGAAACCTATCTAGTCTTGCATTCTGTTCACAGTGGATGCTTGTGGGAAGCCCATGCATAGTGCATGATTGAAATAACTCCTTCCCCTACTAATCCTGACCAATGCAGGGCTGCTGCCTCTGGTGGCTGAGATAATACATAGGCATCACGTCTAGTAAGTTTCTTGAATATTGCATGAATTTGTCTAATTACCCTTTAGACCTAACCAAATTTATTGCAACATCTTGTAGCAGTAAATTCCGCCATTTAACTTTGCACTGTTGTGAAGCATCACTTCTTTTATCTGTTCTAAATCTCCTAGCATTCAGCTTCATTGGATGCTGGAATTGTGAGAGATCCATTTTCTCCACACTGTACATAATTTTGAACATCCCTGGTATGCCTCTCATACTTTCCTTTTTTCTAAGCTAAGCATTCCCAGATCTTTTAAGCTTTCCTCACTGGGGTGAGTCCATTTTGGTTCCCCATTTCTGAACATTTTCCAACCTCAACATATACTTTTTGAATTGCAGTGACCAGAATTATACACAGTATTCCAAGTGTGGTTACACCATAGATTTGTAGGGTAAAGATGTATTAACATTTTCATTGTCAATTACTTTTCTAATTATCCCCAACGCAGAATATGTTGTCCCCTTCATTTTTGGTAAAGGTTACAATCTGTTGTTGGTACTGTTGTTGCTGTTGTTGTTGTTGATGATGATGATACTATACAAGAGTTACCTGTGTGTGGTTACGATTCAGAGACTGACAGAAAAGACTACTAGTCTGCAATTTTTTTTCCAGTTCATATAAAATGTAATAAATTAGCAATGCATTAAAATATGTTTATTGATAACTCTGGCTGATAAGATTTTTTAAAGTTCTGTATTTAAGTTTCTGGCTCTCTTTTTATATAAAGAATGTAATAAAATTTGCATCTGTGGGTTTGTCTCCATATATTTCTTTTCAAGGGATCAGAAAATGTTTGCAGTTGGTAATAAATATTCAAACATCTTGCAAATGTCCTACCAATTCTCTTTGCTGATCTGTGTGTGCCCGTGGGACTAGAATAGGAATGCATAATTTAAATATAAATTGCCTTATTTGCATATACAATTAGTCAAGCTGCAGCTTTGATCGTAAGCAAAAATTATTGTCCTGTTGCCACTTAGGTAGAATTGTAATTCACCTTGAATATTCAAAGTAAATGAGTCCCTGTCTTGCATAGCTGCATGGTCTCATTTCCCTTTCCCGCAAACATTTATAGGAGGGTAATGTGAGGGCATATTTTTAACCCTCATAAAAAAATAAGGCATGCTTTTTCTATTTTTTTCTGTAAAATACAATGTTTTCTTTTCCAGATTTTCAAACTAAACAAATCCTCTGGACAAATATTAAATATTATTTAATTAATGTATTAGATATTATTTTAAAATGTATTATATGATCAGCATGTACCTTGATATGTTTTCAAATACATTTCAATGTATTAATTCAAATATAGAAAGTATGTCAGGGAATTTGAGCATAGAATTAACCATTTTTAAATTTGACACATTTTTGTGATTTCAATTTGTGTTGATCCAATAATAAATATGCCATCAAACATTAAAGAACTGTGCAACATTCCATACACTGAGCATTTTCTAAACAGCTACACATACATGGAAACATACACACAGAAAAAACTGCTTTTGAGACTGATGAGGAAGTTTTGATGTAGCATGGGGAATGGAGTCAGAGGGCTGATATGGTATTTCCTGAAAACCTGTCCAAAAACCTACTGACTGCACTTCAGCACATCCAATATAGGTCCTGAAATCTCAGCCTATAGTTAATTTACTGCACAATCCTGCTCATGTTTACTCAGGAGTAAATCTCATTGAGCTCAGAGGGGCTTAATCTTTAGTAAGTGTGCTACTAAATTCAGGTGTCTCAAAGGGATGTGATGACTTAAGGTGAAGAGGACTAGATTTATCACTCTGTGTAATACTGTGCATCCCACTGAAACCACAGCACATTTGTAACTCTAATATTTTTATACTACAGTAAAACATTTTATTAGGAATCTTATGCTTTTAATTAAACAGAACATTTAATTAAGGTGCTCCTTAAGTGGGTGAAACAATTAAGTGCAAACACTTGAATGAAACATGTCATAATTAGTTTTAATAGAGTGTTAATTGGTACTAGGTTTGCCAAGTTAATAATTACTGCTTATTAAATTTTCAATTAATCATTGTCATTTTCCTTTGAATAAAGATGAAAATTAGATACACTAAATCAGGGGGAGGATAGTTTCCTTGTTAATTGGAGTTGTTGGATTAAAAAAAAAAATCACTTGTTTTAGTTGTCAGTTGAAGACATAAGATCTTCCACTCCTTTTGCATCAAAAAATGTAACCACCTCATTGATGACAAGCCATGTTATCCAGTGTGAAAAAGGAAGCTGCATTATGTTAATTTCTGTTAGCTTAAATCTAAGACATTGGAACCATCCTCACACTATTCTAAGACCATGGTTCAGACATGAATTTCAGCACATGTATTTCTAGAACACTGTGTTTATCTTCAGTGTAGCATAAGTTTATAACTATTAGTAAATGAGCAGAATAGAGAACAATCCTTTAAAATATTTTCTTGAAAGAAATAATATGTTACATGAGTTTAAAAATGACTCCTCAGCAGAAAGAAACCACACAAAAAGTGCTCGAGGCAATCAAATGTCAAAGACTCAGGCTACATGTTATAGTTGCCACAATCATCCCTAAGGGTCATTTATTTATTTATATTTATTTTAAATATTCATAAGCTTTCCATCATGTTTGCTGCTCTCAGGGCAGTGAACGGCTTGGGACCTGGGTATCTAAAGGAACGCTTGTGTCCATATATGCCCTCCCACCCCTTGAGATCAGCAACAGATGCCCTTCTCTGGGAACCCTCTGTGAATGAGATTAGGAGGGTGAGTACCCGGAGGAGGGTTTTCTCTGTGGTGGCACCCCATCTATGGAATGCGCTCCCCAGAGAGGTCCACCTGGCGCCGTCATTATTTGTTTTTTGGCACCAGGCTAAGACCTTTTTATTTAAAACTCATTTTAATTGTTAATTTATTTGTATTTATGAGATTTTAAATCTTTTAAGCGGAGATGCACTGGGTTTTAATTTTTACTTGTATAATTGTTATATTTATGTATTTTGCTTTTGTTGTGAGCCACCCCGAGGCTTAGTTGCAATGAGGACGGCATAAAAATGTTTTAAATAAATAAATAGTAAATATATTAGCAATACAGTCAAGTCATCCCATTAAAAAGTGATATTAAAAAACAGCAAAAGGTAGAAACACAACATCCTAGCACTGGAGTAAAAGCTTGTACAAAACAAACAAACAAGAAAACTAACAAACGTCAGTCAAAAATGTAAGAGTCTGAGATACTTATAAAGCATTTTCCTCTTCTCCCAAACATAAATAGAGGAAAGGACGGACCAAGTGAAATTCCTTCAAAAGCAGGCAGGCACAGGCAAGGAGGTTCTCTCCAACCATCTCAGCTTTGAGTGGCCTCCAGTAGGGATCTTTTCATGGGATGAAGCCATGTGGAAAAAGGTGTTCCTCCATCAGGTATCCCAGGCCCATGCAGTGCTTTAAGGGAAACACCATGACATGCATGGATACCCTGTGAGATCCATGAAGTCCTCCTACTTTGCTGGGCAGATTGCATTCTTCTAGTCTTCCATGTTGAAGGTTGGCTGTGGAAAAGGAACTGGAGAGAGTTCTTACACCAGTAGTGTGTGCAACCCCCACTGCAGGGGCTGCAATTTATTATTATTTCATTTTAAATCACCCAATAACTAAAGCTCTCTGAGTGGTTTACAGCAGTTCTTAAAACAATAAAATAAAATACCAATATGATACAATAAAATGTTGCAAACATCCTGAAACAAAAACAAGCTAAAGCAGCTAAAACAACATACAGTGAGGAGCAGCCCTGTAAAAATGACTGGGATGGGCAATCCCATCAAACTCTTAAATATTCAAGTGTACCTTTAAAGGCCTTGGCATAAAGAACCATCTTAACCTGGCAATGAAAAGATAGAAGTGTTGGTGCCAGGTAGACCTCAGTGGGGATGAGGAGCCACCACAAAGAAAGTCTTACCTCTTGTTCCTGCTGTCTGAGCCTTCCTCAGAGTTGCCACATGGAGGAAAGCCCCAGAGTGTGGTGGCCATGTAGATTTAGGTTGGAAGAGACACCCCATCAAACACTGAGGTCAACATTTATAGATTAAAACCAGCA
The DNA here is from genome assembly GCF_004798865.1 of Varanus komodoensis. Taxonomy (NCBI): domain Eukaryota; kingdom Metazoa; phylum Chordata; class Lepidosauria; order Squamata; family Varanidae; genus Varanus; species Varanus komodoensis. The sequence goes on from NW_025335438.1 coordinate 3,221,669, forward strand.
ACTTGAATTGGAAGTATACAGGAAGCCAACACAAGCAAGCAGCAGCGTTCAGTGGAACTGCAGTGCCAAATCCAATATTCAGAATCTATTCAATTACCCAACAACAGATTAGTTGGTGCTCATACCTCAAACTGCACATAATGATTGCTCAGTTGAAGGATGCCCACATCAAACTCTTTCCCTATCTATACAGTGGCCTCAGTGAGAACACCTTTCTTACAACGGTCAAATTCCTCAACAACATTTCTTTCCTATAGTCTCAATTAGGGTTTGGATGAACCCTTTCAAAATCTGTTTCTCTGGCATCCACAGACTTCTTTTCATGCTCACTCAGCCCTCCAAAGCAAGGCAGGCCAAATGAAGCCCATGCACGCTCGAGGACCCTCAGTTGCACAACTCGCAACCTTCCTCATCAGGATGCAAAATAAGGGCATTGTGAGCAGGTTCAGCAGGTGCCATTCCTGGCAACCAACCTTCTTCCCCACCTGCTGTTGGTGGCAAGCTTCTTCCCTACCAGGTAGTGCCACCAATGCTGGACATAGAGGAGAAGCTTTGTTTGCACAGTGCATGGGACTCAGGTCCTGGCAAGCCTCCTGTGGATGCTGGGAGTGCTTGCCACGACCTCAGATTCAGGGCCACTGCAAAGTGGACTGGTGTCCACGGAGCCAAGCTCAGGGAATCAAGCAGATTTCCACCCCCAAACAGATTCCTCACACGTTTGAAGTCCCAATGCACTACTGCAAGCCAAAGTACATTAACTGGAATATTCATCTGTTCTTCTACTGTTTACCATGCTTCTATTTCCCCCCTCCCTTGTTTCAATTTCATAAATGCCTTCTGGAGAATAGGAACATGTCAAACTGTTATGAAGTATCATCTGCATCACCATTGATGTAGTAATAACAACAGAACAACAAAATGTTTAAAGCATATTCATTCTTGGCATGTCAAATGTTCTAAAGGCAAAAGATTTTGATGTGAAGCTAGCATGTCTAAATAAGTAATTCCCACCTACATACATTCTGCGGTGATGAGAAGACTGTACCACATGAATACCAGCCTACTGGAGCTGGCTCTAAATAGCTATATCGGGGAGCTGGAAATTTCTAAGTATGTTTTCATGCCATACTGACTACCATATCTTAGGTAACCGCTTCAGCCTTCTACCCAAAAGAAAACATGTATCTCATTTAGTAACTTCAAAATCTAACTACTTTATATATGGTGCTGCTATCCTCTGATCTATATGTTTAACGTTCTTGTTGAACTGATGCTTATTATCTTGTTTGCAGAGGAAGCAGTCAATGAAGTAAAACGTCAAGCAATGACTGAGTTGCAAAAGGCAGTGTCAGAGGCAGAGCGGAAAGCCCATGATATGATTACTACAGAGAGAGCTAAAATGGAGCGCACAGTGGCAGAGGCCAAACGACAGGCTGCAGAGGATGCACTAGCTGTGATCAATCAGCAGGAGGATTCTAGTGAGGTAAGGCATTCCCCAATGAAGTCAACTCCAAACTCAGAACCTGGTGGACACCATCATCCATTTTTCAGTTTCCACCACAAAGTCATGGACTTTCTTCCCATCATGTTTACTTTCATCTGTGTGTTTTGCACGAGGCAAACATTTTACTTTAAAGAAAAGCAACAATACTGTCTTAGGAGAGGAAAACAATAAGAAGAAGCTGATAGAAATTGAATCATGTGAATGGTCCATCCAGCCTGTCATAGCTTGTTTGGCTGGGAGCAAAGTTGCAGTGTTCATTGTGTCTGAAAACTTTTTGTAGCTGGAGGTGTTCCGTAATCCACCAATGAGAAGAGATGACAAAAAAGTACCCATCTGGATTTTGAAAGAAGCAGGGTTTTGAAAGGACAAGAATTCCCAGTAAAATCTATGATGTTTTTGAATAATTCTGTGAAGGCTGCTCAACAATTCAAAGCACCCTTCTCCATTGTTTGCTCTCTTGTCTACCAACATTGTGCCAGTATCTTTGGCACACTTTCCCAAATTCCCAAGCTGTGGTGATAGATTGAAAAAAATGTACTGTTTAGTGTTTGCAAATACCTCTTAGTTTTGTTGAACCTTCTATTGTCTTCAAGAATTTTGGGAATTGTGAGGGAGTGGGGAATCCTCTCATAGGATATTTTTTAAGAAAACAACTACTGCTATTTCTGGGGTTCTGAACATGGTGACTTTGAGCACCTTCCTTGGTCCCTGGCCTCCATTTTAATTTTATGTCTTAATGTTTTTTATTAAACATATTATTTTTAACTGAGGGAGGACTCATGCTAGAAAACAAAGAGTGGTTTGTGTTTTGAATCTCAGACTCCATTTCTACCCTTTAATTTTCTTTTAGACTTACCATTTGCCTTCTGAGAGATTAAGGCTTTGTGACTTACCGTGCATATCATAGCAGACATTTTACTATTTGTAATATATCAATGTATTACAAAATTATTTATACCCCACCTATTCTCAGTGATTAATAGTTCTTAGCTTTAGCCTTGGCTGTTGTTTCCTCTTCTTCAACTCCTCTCTCTCCATTCCCTGTTGATGCTGAAAAAGGTATGAAGTATGAAAAAAGGCAAGAGGAGGGAAGGTAGAAGATGAGACAGTTGGTACTGACCATCATGAGCCAAAGTGAAATTGGGAAAGGTCTATAATGGCTTTGGGATCTCAAGATGTAGAGTTCTCACTTGCCCCATTGAAAGGGTGTGTTTGAATGCTATTCATTTCTGAATCCTTTGGTTTTTAGAATGAGGAATGAGGCATATTATATTATTAAACTTGCACACATGTTGGCTAGCATTACTATGCCAAACATATTTACTGGGAAATATTCACTGGGGAATAAGTCCCAGTGAATGTACTGGAAGTTATTACTATCTTCCAAGTAAGCTAAATATGCATTCTTAACAGGAATAGGTTCTTCTGAATAATAACATGACTATCTTCCCAGTTTTTTTCAGGATTTCAATGCAACTGCATTGCAAGTGGTTTAACTCTCCCTTTTTGAGACAGCTGGAATTTTTTTTCCTTCAGATAATATTGTTTAGCACACCTACATTCTCCTGTGTCATAGTCTCAATTGTATATGGTGTTTTGTGAGGAAGAGCGTTGTTGGTGAATGTTGTAGACTCTGAGAATGAACTAGGGTTTGATGATCTTTTGTCCCTTCTAAATCATTTTTGTTGTTATGTGTCAAGTCATCTCTGACATGGATGAAAGACTTTTAAAATGCCCTATCCTATGACAGCCCTGCTCAGTTCCTCCAAGTATTTAGTCACTGTTTCCTTCTGCCTTCAACTCTCCCTAGCATGATTGTCTTTTCCAGGGAGTTTCTTCTTCCCATGATATGCCCAAAGTACAACAGCCTAGTTATTCATTTTTGCTTCTCAGGAAAGCCCTGGCTCTTGATATGCTCTAGGACCCACTTTATCTTTCTGTCAATCCAGAGTATCCACCAAGTTCTCTTCCAACACTGTCCTTCAAAGGCATCGACTTTCTTCCTGTCAGTATTCTTCACTGTCCAGATACAGTAATCAAGAATACAATAGTGTGGATAAGCTTGGCCTTTGCCTCCATTTGAAATGTCTCACCAAAACTTTGATGTCCCCATTTTCTGGAAGAAAAACAAGAGCCAATATTTTAATTGAATGGGGCTGCAGTGTCACTAATTCAGTTAACATACACAGTCTAGGATTCTTTAAGTGCTCATGAAAATGCCAAGCTGCCTTTAGCTGAGTCTGATCTTTGGTCCATGTTGCCCACTGTGGTCCACTCCAACGCCAATGGCTGTCCAGAGTCTCAGGAAAAGCATGCATTCCCTGGCTCTGTTGATGCACATTTACTGGAGATACTATGGAGTAAACTTTGAAGCTACTGCATGCAAAGCATGTGCTCGCCCATTCAGACACAGGCTTAGGTATTAATAAACCAGTTTGAGGTTGCAATCCTATGCATACTTACCGGGGACCAAGCCCTGCTGAGGGCAATAGGTACTTGTTTCTGAACAAATATGCTTGGATTGCACTGTGTATTTATTATTCATATACATTTACTTATTAATTTGTTGCAGATGTTTTCTATTATGCTTTTCATTAAAATGGCTTTGACAGAAACAAGTCACATTGTTTACTAAAAGTGCATTGCTGTGCCAGCAAGTGTCTTTGCACAGTATGATCAGCAAAGTGCTAGGTTTTCTGAAATGGAGAACTGCTAGATTACATTATTTCTGCTACAGGGATTATGGGTAAAGGAAAAGATGGGGAGACAGCATCTGGCAAAATAAAAACAGAATGAAAGAGTACCAAAGATGGTAAACCTCAATTCAGATTACAGCATATCAGCAAAGCTTTGAATTTTTGTGGTGTAGGACATATGGCACCATATGGAACAGGAAGTCAGGAGTGAGAGAGAGCAATACATTTTGTTGCCAGTCCTGAAGTATTTTGGATAAAATGAATTCTTGTGTCTTTCAGAGAAAAAAAGAAATGTTAAAATCCATGCGGAAAGGGAAGTCTTGATTAAACCTGCCCCAATAAACAGATGCTAAGTATAATTCTTTTCAGTTTAACATTAACGGGAGATTTTGTTCATGGTATATCTTTTTCTGATAGCCTCTTTCCCCCCAGATATTTACACATATCCATCTTTTTTTTTTTGGGGGGGGGGGGGGGACATAGCTTTTAATTAATTGTGTAAATACTAACCTAAGAGCTACAGGAAGCTTTCTGTGGTGTTGACACTTTTTATGTATTTTGCCTATTTCTGAAGGATGAACACAGTCTTTAATTGTTTGAAATGCTTTGTATAATGCACTCAGTGTGCTGGTAACATCAAGAGTGACTCAGGTTAAAAGATTTGAATTAGCTACTTGCCCCATCATGAAAGAACTGGCAAAAATCACAGGCAGATAAATCAGCAACATGTTACAATGCATATCTATTATTTAAGGGAGAGTAAGATTTTAATTGGTCACAGGCACCACCAGAGATGAAAGACTGTTGTGGAATTGCTGGATTCCCTGAGTTTTGACTTAATGTGTAGCAGATGAATAAGCAGGAGACAAGAGGAACTGATTTTCAACATCTGAAAGCTTTCTCAGGAAGAGAGTCTGGGCGAAGTGTATGTTTTGTATTGTTTTTAGTACTTAACTGTTCCACTGCAGAATTAAATATGACATACATTAAAATGTAACAGCATTTTGTAGCTCAGCTATGCCAAGGCGATGTCTTTGAGGAGCTGCCTGCTATGATCATTAAAATACTGTCCTCCCTGTATGGATATATATCAAGGATCATGGTTTTTTTTCTTTTTGGTTATGAATGTTTAAATTAGAAAATTAACTACCTATGAGAAACGAGGGAGTTCAGTACAAGTAGGGACACTTGAAAAAGTCTTTGTGAATTCCAGTATGAGCTAGCCTGATCCATGTGTCATGCATTAATATGCCGATTGAAATTTAGTTATCCGGTGGTTTTTGCAATTCCCAAACATTTTGATGTAGTTTTCAGCTCAAAGAGTAAAAACATGCATTATATAATGCATATTTGGTGAACAAATGTGTTGAAAGTATTATAATGCAGGCTTTTGTGTGGATTGAAAAAGGGCTAAAGAATACAAAAACTGGAGGGGACAGATTTGCAAATCCATACATGGGGTTTTAACATGGACCAGAAGTTGATTGTTTTTCCATTGCTTGATACAAATAGCTTTGAGATATATTTGAATCCATCACATATTATCTTAATAATATACAGAAACAACCCTTCCTTGCATTTGTGCAGCTAGAGACATGCACAGCCCTTTTCAATAATGTTGTTCCCAAGCATGCACACATCTGGAAACATGAGCGATGCCCTTCACATGGTACCACAGCTGTGTGGGGCCACTTGTCTGTCCTGTGATCTCATTTAGCTGGTGTAGATTGTGACAGGGTGGAGAAAATTGGATGAGGGTATCCCAGAAGATGCCAGTTGTATGGGAAGGGCTCATGTGAACTGTACTGCACACATGATTTCATAGTTCAAGCTCAGCTTCGAACCTCATGGGGTCACGTCATGGAAAAGCAGCTCCCAAGCAGCTGTGATAGAGGTGGATTGCACTGAGTGATACATCTGTGTCTGAGCTGACAGCTTCATGTCGGGGCATATGATGGAATGTGCCTCCAGGCACCCAGTTCCCTGCACATAGAAAACTATGTGGATAGTACATTATGTGGATGCAAGGAGGAAAATACTATCCTAACCTTCTTGAGATCTAGTTTTCTTCATGTAGGAAACATTTTCTGAATGGAAGAATATTTAGTCATGTGAGTCCTACCTGCAGCCAGACACCAGTTTAGTAAGAACAAAGATCTTCATCACAGCTTGTTGAGAAAGCAGATCCAGGTGGCCTTCACAGAGACCTCTTTAGCAATTCATAGTAACCATTTTAGTACTTAGTTTTATCCAAGTCCATTAATATCTTGGATGGAAGAACGGGATTTATTCTCAGGTTTCAGATTATACAATGCTACAGAGATAAGATGAAAACTCAAAGTGACTTGAATAAATTGGAATACTAAAGTATGAAGATGAAATTACACAGAAAGACACTTTTACACATAGAAGGCAAATTCAGAAGAATAAACTCTTGGGTAGGGTAAGTGGAAATGTTGGCTTGTCTGTTGAACAACTGAGAAAGATTTAGGGCAGAATGACATGTAGCCTTAGAGTTGCATATGAACTTTGCTCTAGTTTGATTCTGCAAGCTATCAGTTCAGACCTCTAGCAAAAAAGAGAGAGGAAAAAGTGGACAAAAAGAAAAGGGTAATCTTACCGGGTACCAGAATGTGTCCTGCACCAATGAAAAAATGGGGTGTCCCTAACTTTGGTTGAGAAAGCGCCACCAGAACACGACGCTGTTAGGTTGTGCTTAACACCCTGTTTTGTTGTGTACAAGGTGTTAAGCACAACAAAAATAGACAAGGCAAAATAATAGACAATGAGGCTCATCAAGAAGTAGAAATCTGGTTTGTTTGCACTGCTCCGTACCACTGAGCCAACGTGTGCCACTAGTATCAATTAATGGATCAGATTGCTGTGTAGATTTATGTTCACTTAACTTTTACACGATTTGTAGCAGACTTTTATGTATTTTGCTTCATATGGCTGCACAGAAATCATGATTGATTCGTGAGCTTGTGGGCTTTTTTTCCTATCCTGGTGTTCATGGCTTCATCAATGACTTCCTGTTTCGATTAAACCAGTTTGTCTTTATGTCTGAACAGGAAAGATGTGATTCAAGTGAATAATCCAAGTAGGATGATTTGCAATCCTAATTTGGTTGGTTTACTGACACTATAGTTTTTCAGGTCCTATGTAACAACAAACTATGGTTTGAGCAAGCCACATGTTTAAGTGTGGTCTTAACTGGTGACTCAATTTTGGTGGAGTCCAGGCATTTGCATTAAATTTCCCTTAACATTCACCTGAATATTATTTTTTCTACTTCACAGAGAATGAAATTGGCTTTTCTACCCATATTGTTTTAAAAGAAGGAAAGATTCCAGCACAAATGAAGGAATTCATGTAGTCCTAATTAGCTATTTAATTTCTTTGTAAGAAAACATGTTTTCGAAACAAAGGAACCGAAGAAGAGCAACCTATCAACAGATAGTTTCTTCTCTGCTTGCTTACAGCTATAGGAAAGGAAGCTAGTAGACAAAAGATAATGTATTCATCAGAAGACTGTTTGGCCAGAGGCCAAACTATGAGTGAATATGTGACCCTTCAGCTATTAGGCAGTATAGAAATATAATAAATAAAAGTACCTCATTTAGTTACTTGCTGTGCTTGGCCTGGCTTTATGACTGTTGAGAAAATGAATTTAAATTGTTAGGGTTAACAGCTTACTGCTAAGGTTATTGGGAAAGCTGGGGAAAAACCAGTTGTCTGCTTTTCTGTATCAATATACAATTTATTTATTTATTTATTTATTTATTTATTTATTTATTTATTTATT
>NW_025335438.1:3229773-3234773 GCF_004798865.1 Varanus komodoensis
GATGCTGGTTTCCAGAGGGAAGGTATAGCCATAAGAGCATTCCTGGGACACAGAAAATACTAGTAACAGCTGCAACAGTCATTTCCATTCAGTGAGGTTTGGATAGAAGTCTTGCTTTGGCTTTATGGAATTGAATGGAACTATACAGTTGCAGTATTTGGTGGTTTGCAACTAAAGTATCATGAGCTTAATAGTAAACTCAGCACAATCTGTGTTCTATGTACTATAGGAAATCTCCCATTGTTGTGACACTTGCAATTTTGGAAACTTCTTTTTCATTCTGATTATCTTTTATTTTCAAAATAAAATAATGTATAAAAACTGTGATGAACCTTCTACAATCTGAAATGTAAGTGGAATAAATCTGAAACCATGGACAGTGAATCAAAGCCAGCTGATGATAGACAAGGAGACTGTATTCCAACCATTTAAACACTAAAAAACATCTGTTTCTCAATGTTGGTAATTCCACCTTTTAAGAAGATTTTTTTAAAAGATGGGAACAATTTTTGTTAATACCACCCTCCCCCCAATTCATACATTTGTAATTACCTAGTTTAGTCTCCATGCTTAATCGGTATGAGTTGAGTTAGAAATGCTGCATACATCTGATTTCAATCTAACAAGGGGCGACGGGAGGGGGGGAGCACAATGAGCATTGGACACTTAACTATTCTCGCATCTGCCAAAGTATTCCTGTGCCAAAAAGAGAGAGTAAATCTAACACTGGGACTGTTTTCTAAAGAAGCCACTTGACTCCGATTAAATGTTTAATTTCCTTAAAACAGTGTTTTGGATTTAGGTCTTTGTTCTTTCCTGGTAATTGGGATTTCTGTTGTAGTTTAGGAATCTCACTTATCGGCTGGCTTTGCTCCAGCCATCCAGCTGGCATTGCAAAGCTGGAGGGAAGTGAGCAGCAGGCATCCTTTCTGGTGGCTTCCCATTTGGCAGGGAGCGAAAGGGAGCAGAAATTGAGGATGCCATGAAATGCAAGTAGGGAAGGAACTTTGGCTGTTCAAATACAATCCCTTTTGTAATAAAAAGAAATGAATTCCACCAATGCAACCTTGCTTGCTTGACCTACAATGGAAACCCACCAGCAGCTTGATTTGTGCATTCAGTTTCAGCTTAGGGAAGTCCAGAAACCTCATGAAGGTAGCTTTCAGTACTCATTTCACTGGTGGTAGCATAACTGTGCATGCAGTCCTTACAATGCACACATTAGAACTTGTTGTTTATGGATTTTTTTTTCAAAGTGATGAATTGGATAGCTTACTTTCCATGCTTCTATTTAATATCATGATTTCAAATACTGAAATTGTAATTCCTGTATTTTTAGTTGTATCAGTTTTAGAGCTTTTGTAAATCACCTTGAGAGGGTGCACATGAGTCCTGAAAGGTGGGCTTACATTTTTAAAAATTTAATAAACAAATATCAAATTCAATTTAAACAGCTGATACCACAAAATATAACTTTAGAAACCAATTAAATGCAATCATATATAAATATAGCAGAACAATAAATGGCAAGTAAAAGTTATAAGAATTACCAGATTAGAAATCAGTTGCCATGATGGAAAGCCCAGGTTGATCTTGATCTTTTGAAAATGCCAATTAAGTCTCTACAAGACTTGGCATGTTACCATATGTCTTTTAGGAAAAGCTACTGCTGCCACCCAGAATCGTGTGAATATGTGGGGTTTCTCTTGTTTAGAGTAACCTGCCAATGTCAGCTTAATTTCATGAAGCCGTCAGAGTAATTTCAAAAGACTTCCACATGCAGTTGGTACAACCTTCTGTCAAGACAAATCTGGCCCTTCCCTGGCAGTGCACTGCTGGCTGAACACCAGGAAGAACTTCCTGACTGTCAGAGCAGTACAACAATGGAACCGGTGACCTCGGGAGGTGATGGGCTCTCCCATACTAGAGGCATTCCACATGCAGCTGGACAGACATCTGAGGGGGTGGTTTAACTGGGAGTCCTGCACTGAGCAGGGGGTTGGACCTGATGGCTCTCTCCCCACTTCCATTTCTACTATTGTATGATTCTATATTTCTTCGATTCAGTGGCCCTGCCTACCTCTGGCTTTGACCCCACCTATTGAAGCTGCAGTAGATTACCCATGAGGGAAGGCAGCCCACTATTTCAGGGGTTCTCTCAATGGCAAGGGTTCAGTATATTTCAAATGCTAACTTCATCATGAATCTTCCCAGTCTTTCATTAAAAAGGCTCTGCCTTTGCTTTGGGTACCTCCTCCTCCTCTGGAAGTTCTAATGATGGTAATCCAAAGCAGAGCCTACTCAGCACTGGTGCAGCTGTACTGGAACTGCCTACAAATGAGGCCCATCAGTTTCTTTACTTTTAAGTGTTAGATGTAAGTAGCTTCTGGCTACTGTTACTTTTGCTTTTAGTAATATGTCTTGGAAAATCAGTGCTGCACTTTTGGTAAGACCACAGAGACAACAGAAACACTTCTCATTGCTGAACCCTATTTGTATAGGAAGGTCCATAGCCCAGTGGTAAAGCACATGTTTGGCATGCAGAAAGTCCAAGATTCAATCTGTGGTAGTTTCAACTAGACCTGTCTGAAATCCCGAAGACCCACCACCAATCAGTGTAGATGGAACTGAGGTGGATGGACCAACTCTCTGATTCAATATAAGGGAGTATGTATGGCAAGGATCTGTCTTTCTATGAACAATTAAAATCCAGAAGGCTTATAGCATGTGGACCATTATAGATGCTTGTCTGTGGCCACAATCCTAAGGCCCTTTTCACTGCTGTATGTGTAAGCTTACATGCCGGCAACTGCAGTCGGCTCCTCCCCAACTCCCTGTTCTTGTATCACCAACTCTCTTGGGTTTTCAAAACAGTTTGTCTGCAACTGGGGAGAAAAAAAGAAGTGTCAAACTTTGCTTGCGTGCAAGTAGTCAACACAGTTGCTTTCCATTTTAAATTTTAAAAACCTTTAGCTAAACCAACAATAGGTTAACACATACGTTATAGTGATTCCTTAAGCTATAGTGAAGTCAAAAATGCCAGCCAAATTATTGACCCCCCCCCACCCCTCTCTGCCTTCCCTACAGAGTTGCTGGAACTGTGGCCGGAAAGCTAGTGAAACCTGCAGCGGTTGCAATACGGCGCGATACTGTGGCTCATTTTGCCAACATAAGGACTGGGAGAAACATCACCACATCTGTGGACAGACGCTTCAGGCCCAGCAGCAAGGAGAGACACCAGCAGTCAGTTCCTCTGCAACACCCAACAGTGGAGCCGGGAGCCCCATTGACACACCACCAGCAGCCACTCCTAGGTCAAACACCCCTGGAACTCCATCCACCATAGAAGCCACTCCTCGCTAGGAATGAACACAGAACTACTTAAAACAAAAGCAAACAAAATACAAAACAAAATTCCTCATCCTCAGATGCTCAAATTTTTTTACTGAACTGTCATATTTCAATACTACAAAAGAACTTATACTGTATCTTGAGGTAGACGTAAAATACAGAAGGCCAGTAACGGGTCATAATGACTTCTTCTGGATAACAAAGATACCTTTTCTTTAGAAAACTGAGAAGAGCAGATAATTTAACACATGGACACACACACACAAAATGATAGATTTGACCTCCTCCCTGTTATTTTCCAGTAGCTGGGATTTTAAACTAGATGACCTCATTAACAGATGCTTTACCAAACAGCAAACCAAGAGATTGCTAATTGCTGTTGAAAGCAAAAATGCTAATAATATAAAGTCACAATGTTCTTTATAACAATAATGGATATTTTTTTTTAAGCGAGAGAGAGAGAGAGAGAGAAAGAAAGAAAAACCCTCAAGGGCACAAGCATTGGATAAAGCAGCAGACATTTTAATAAGAAGTTGAATAGCGTCCATGGGTTACTGACTGAACTCTGAAGACCCGCATCAAAAACACGCAGATGTGCAGCAGATTGGAAGGAGACACAGATGTTCATTTTTTCTTGTTTCTGAATGAAATTATAATATCCAGGTCAGCAGAATGAAAAATGGAAGATGATTTGCAGTGGGATATAGGACTTTAACAGCAGCAAAGGGGAAAAAATTGCCATCGTACAAACGGCTCCATTTCCATTCTTTTTGTTTGTTTGTTTGTTTTTGGGGTGTTCTTTGTGAGTTTTTTCTCTTTTTAGTACAGAATTAAGGGCACGGCCTGCAGTTAATTAGTATTTTGGCAGCTACAATGTCCACCAGCTGTCTCTACCCCTTCCCCTGTTTCCTCTCCCCAAGAAAGCTTCAAATTTTTTTACAAGGTTCCACAAGTAAGACAATCGGGTCTATTCCATTCATTTTTGTATCAACGGCAATGATAAATGGTGACTCCAGCTCCAGAATCCTTCCAAATTCTTTCCATCCCATCCTGTCTGGGTTTATAATGAAAAATATATTTAAAATGGGGAAAAATCTAGTAGTTCTCTTGATGTTAAAACACTTCTGTCCTGTGAGATTTCCCAATGGTGTTTTTTCTTGTAAATGTGTTGGGACAAATGTGGAAATGCATTGTAGTTAACCATGCTCACATTTAGTCTTCTTTATTACTAGTAGGTGAGAAACCTGTAACTTTCTATGCTGCTTTTATATCTGTCTGTAGTAGTGATGATTCTAGTAGTTCAAAAGAGAAAAGAAAATCCCCCACCCTCTTTTTTCGTTTGTCCTGAAGAAAAGAAAAGAAAAAAAAAAAGCTATCTTTCGGAGCTGCTATTTCACTCTGTTATAGGGAAAAAAATTCTGAAAATTAGCATGCTTCCCGGAATGCTAACATATTGGTGTTTTTGTAAGAGGGATGTACATAAATGTATTTTGCACTGTCACAATGACTCCCTAGGCATGCTTTTTTTGGGGCAAACTCTTTTTAAAGATGCTAGAGCCATTTCACCAACTTTATCTGTAGGATAGAATAGTGGTGGGTTATTTTTAATTTTTCTCTCTTTTTTCCCTTTTTTTCTTTTTTGCAAAATT
>NW_025335438.1:3239773-3285739 GCF_004798865.1 Varanus komodoensis
TTAATATTGTAAGTTTTAGAATGTTTACTTATTATATGTTGTTCTGTATGTAGCACCTAAGATGTTTTATGAAAGGCATTATAGGAACATTTAAACAATGAAATTAGGACCAAGACTGAAAAAGATAGACATAAAATCTCAATGTGTGAATCTGAAATATAGTTAGATAGACATTTGCACAAAGGGAATCGTGTGTGTATGCACATAAGGATAGATTTTTCAGCTGTGCAGCTGGACTGTAGATTTTAGAAATATTTATTTAATCAATTTATATACTGCTTACTATGTCAAAGATATCTCTACATGATTTACAGAATCTGAGATACATCATAATGAAACAAAATGCATCGTAAGTTAAAAGTTTTAAAATGAAAAACAAAACGCATACAAATGGTGCAGCACAATTGTTTAGGGGAGACCTGGGTAATAGGCTAGGTCTCTAGCAGGCATCAAAACCACACCACAGTTGCTGTCTTCTGAATCCAGCCGTGAGGGTATTTTATAAGGTAGGTGCCCAATGCAGAAGGCCCATTTCTGAGTTGCCAGCAAGGCATCCTCCAATGATTGTGGTGATGACATAGTTCTATATGGGGAAAGTGCTCTACCACGTCCAAGTCATTCAGGGCTTTATATGCGAATAACAAAAACTTGAGTTTGTCTGATTGGTGGGCAGATATTTGAAAGAGAGAGAGAGAGAGAGAGAGAGCATTACCTACAGTCTATTTACATATTAGCAATGGCCTAGCATTCCATTATTCTAGAATTGCTGTTGTAAAACTGCTAGTCTCTCACAGTCAAAGACATTCCAATTACCACGAAGAGCTGAACTGGGGCATTTTAATGTGTAATGGCTGAAATTCATACCAAGGTCCAGCACCTTGTTGCCAAACCGCAGGCAGGACAGTTTCTTGGCCTGTAGTCTCATTTTCCATTCACATACATGAGCCAGGCTTGGGAAGGGGATCCTCTGTGAATATGAAGGATTATGCAAGGGAAGGACTGTGCTCACAAGCAACTCCTGGATGTATCCAGATGTTTTTTCTGTGTCAACTGGTGTCCATTTTTCTCTTATTCAGCAAGGCATCTCTTCTATTATAATCAAGCAGTATGAAGCTAAAAGCTTGATGAAAAAGGCAGTTAGCAGAGATCATACATATGCTGGTTTGTTTTTAGTAATTAGGCACAGTGTTAAGAGAAACATCTACTTTAAGCAAAAGTTGCTTATTTGTACAGAGGGGCCATATGTTCTTGTGGGTGTGGAGGGGTGTTGATAACAAAACTAGAAACTTCATGGATTTTTTTTGTTTTGTGATATGTTTCATAGTTGCTCTCTACTCCTTGCGATGTTTACTTCTAAATAGTAGTCCTTGGTTTCTGTTTTGAATATTTTTCCTTAGTAAGAAATGTGTTAAAGTAATTAAAAATAGGCAAGGAAGTATACACAAGCATATGCCCTCAAAATTTTAAAAACTTGATTGTTTAAAATTAGAAAGTAACATTAGTATAGTGGAAATGAACAAAGATACAGATGTTGTAGCAACCTTATACAAAGGCTGCATGTTTATATGCTATCTGTAAGACAAAATCCTGTTTCCACCCAGGATCCTTTTGAATTGTGAGAACATTTGACTACAGTAGAGAAACCTTTCATTTCAGTGAAGCAAAATGAAACAAAATACATTTATTTTCCATGAGAAATGCAATAAAACTAAAGACAAGAAGTAATATTTTAAATATTAAAACATTAAATAACTAAACATTTTTGTTTTGCATCCTAATTATTGGCTTGCATTTCCTTTCAAATATTTATGTTGTTTGCTGTCCTAATCTGGGTAAGTTTTCCATTTTGTGAAGGAAGTCTTCTTGCCTCTAATATCTTCCTTGGCTCTGATCGTTAATCATGCTGGACCTGACAAAACTTTTCCAGATCTATGCTATGCATTCCGCTTAAGAATAAAAGAACAGCCATGGTGGATCAGACCAAAGATCCGCTTAGTACAGCACTCTGTACACATAGTGGCAAACCAGCTGCCCACAGAATCCCTCAAGCGGGATAGGTGCAAGACCATCTCCTGACCACTAAGTAGACATGCCACCTCTGGGGAAGTAGGTCATACATGGCCAGCATGGCTGGTAGCCAAGGATCGCCTCCTCCCCTGTGATTCTGTCCAATCCCTTTTTAAAGCCATCTGGATTGGCAAACATGACCACCTCCTGTGACAGCTTATTCCATAGTTTAACTATACTCTGTGCAAAGAAATCATTCTTTTTATCTGTCTGAAATCTCCCACCAATCAGCAGAGAGGGAAAGAAATGTTTCCTCTCTACTTTCTCCACACCATGTTGTTGTTAGTCACGAAGTCGTGTCCGACCTATCGCGACCCCATGGACAACATTCCTCCAGGCCTCCCTGTCCTCCACCATCCCCCGGAGTCCACTTAAGCTCACACCAACTGCTTCAGTGATTCCATCTAGCCACCTCATTCTCTGCCGTCCCCTTCTTCTTTTGCCATCTATTGTTCCCAGCATTAGGCTCTTCTCCAGGGAGTCCTTCCTTCTCATTAGGTGGCCAAAGTATTTGAGTTTCATCTTCAGTATCTGGCCTTCTAAAGAGAAGTCAGGGTTGATCTCCTCAAGGACTGACCGGTTTGATCGCCTTGTGGTCCAAGGGACTCACAGGAGTCTCCTCCAGCACCACAATTCAAAGGCCTCATTCCTTTGGATCTCAGCGTTCCTTATGGTTCAGCTTTCACAGCCATACATTGCAACTGGGAAAACCATAGCCTTGACTATACGCACTTTTGTTGGCAGGGTGATGTCTCTGCTTTTTAGTATGCTGTCTAGATTTGCCATAGCTTTCCTCCCCAGGAGCAAGCGTCTTTTAAGTTCTTGGCTGCAGTTCCCACCTGCGGTGATCTTGGAGCCCAGGAAAATAAAATCTGTCACTACCTTCATTTCCTTCCCATTTATTTGCCAGGAAGTGATAGGACCGGATGCCATGATCTTAGTAATTTGAGTTTCAAGCCAAGTTTTGCGCTCTTCTCCTTCACCTGCATCAAGAGGCTCTTTAGTTCCTCCTCCCTTTCAGCCATTAGAGTGGTATCATCTGCATATCTGAGGTTGTTGATATTTCTCCCAGCAATCTTAATTCCAACTGGTGATTCATGTAGCCCCACTTTTCTCATGATGTGCTCTGCATATAAGTTAAATAGGCAGGGTGACACTATACAGCCTTGCCAAACTCCTTTCTCAATTTTGAACCAATCAGTGGTTCTGTGTCCAGTTCTCACTGTTGCTTCTTGACCTACATATAGGTTTCTCAAGAGACAAATAAGATGGTCTGGTACTCTATCTCTTTAAGAACTTGTCACAATTTGTTGTGATCAAATTGCTATGCTATGCTAAAGGCTTTAGCATAGACAATGAAACAGAAGTAGATGTTTTTCTGGAACTCCCTAGCTTTCTCCATGATCCAGCGTATGTTGGCAATTTGATCTCAAGTTCCTCTCCCTCTTTGAAATCCTGCCTGTACTTCTGGTAGTTCTCAGTCCACATACTGCTGGAGCCTAGCTTGTAGGATTTTGAGCATCACTTTGCTGGCATGTGAAATGAGTGCAATGGTGTGGTAGTTTGAACATTCTTTGGCATTGCCCTTCTTTGGGATGCGAATGTAAACTGACCTTTTCCAATCCTGTGGCCACTGCTGAGTTTTCCAAGTTTGCTGGCATAATGAGTGTAGCACTTTTGCTGCATCGTCTTTTAAGATTTTGAATAGCTCAGCTGGAATACTGTCACCTCCACTAGCTTTGTTGTTGCTCAGACTTCCTAAGGCCCATTTGACTTCACATTCCAGGATGTCTGGCTCCAGGTCAATGACCACCCCATCATGCTTATCAGGGACGTTAAGCTCTTTCTTGTATAGTTCTTCTGTGTAATCTTGCCAGCTCTTCTTAATCTCTTCTGCCTCTGTTAGGTCCCTGCCATTTTGGTCCTTTATCATGCCCATCTTTGCATGAAATGTTCCCTTCATATCTCCAATTTTCTTGAAGAGATCTCTGGTCTCCCTATTCTATTGTTTTCTTCTATTTCTTTGCACTGTTCATTTAAGAAGGCATTTTTATCTCTTCTAGCTATTCTTTGGAATTCTGTGTTCAATTGGGTGTATCTTTCTCTTTCTCCCTTGCCTTTTGCTTCCCTTCTTTCCTCAGCTATTTGTAAAGCTTCCTCAGACAGCCATTTTGCTTTCTTGCATTTCTTTTTCTTTGGGATGGCTTTAGTTGCTACCTCATGTACAATGTTGCGAACCTCCATCCATAGTTCTTCAGGCACTCTGTCTATCAGATCTAATTCCTTAAATCTATTTGTCACCTCTACTGTATATTCATCGGGGATATGATTTAGGTCATACCTGAGTGGCCTAGTGCTTTTCCCTACTTTCTTCAATTTAAGCCTACATTTTGCAACCAGAAGCTCATGATCTGAGCCACAGTCAGCTCCTGGTCTAGTTTTTACTGACTGTATAGAGCTTCTCCATCTTTGGCTGCAGAGCACATAGTCAATCTGATTTCTGTGTTGATCGTCTGGTGATGTCCATGTGTAGAGTCATCTCTTGGGTTGTTGGAAAAGAGTGTTTGCTATGACCATCGTATTCTCTTGACAAAATTCTATCAGCCTGTGCCCTGCTTCATTTTGTACTCCAAGGCCAAACTTGCCTGTTATTCCAGTTATCCTTTGGCTTCCTACTTTAGCATTCCAATCCCCCATGATTATAAGGACATCATTTTTTGGAGTTAATTCTAGTAGGTGTTGTAGAACCGGTCAACTTCATAGAACCGGTCAACTTCAGCCTCTTCAGCACCAGTGGTTGGGGCGTAGACTTGGACTACTGTGATGTTGAATGGTTTGCCCTGGATTCGAACTGAGATCATTCTGTCATTTTGGAGATTGTATCCCAGTGCTGCTTTTCCTACTCTTTTATTGACTATGAAGGCTACTCCATTTCTTCTGAGGGATTCTTGCCCGCAGTAGTATACCTGATGGCCATCTGAATTAAATTCACTCATTCCTGACCATTTTAGATCACTGATTCCTAAGATGTCGATGTTCAGTATTGTCATCTCTTGTTTGACCACATCCAGCTTGCCTTGATTCATGGATCTTACTTTCCGGGTTCCTATGGAGTATAGATTTTTGCAGCATCAGACTTTCCTTTCACCTCCACGTACAGCTGCAACTGAGTGTCCCTTCGGCTTTGACCCAGTCGCTTCATTCTTTCTGGCGCTACTAGTACTGGCCCTCCGCTCTTCCCTAGTAGCATTTTGGACACCTTCCGACCTGAGGGGCTCATCTTCTGGCGTCATATCTTTTTGCCTCTTGGTACTGTCCATGGGGTTTTCATGACAAAGATACTGGAGTGGGTTGCCATTTCCTTCTCCAGTGGATCACGTTTTGTCAGAGCTCTCTTCTATGACCTGTCCATCTTGGGTGGCCCTGCACGGCATAGCTCATAGCTTCACTGAGCTACGCAAGACCCTTCACCACGACAAGGCAGTGATCCATGAAGGAGCTCCACACCATACATTACTTTAAACACCTCTATCATGTCTCCCCCTACACACCCTTTCTCTAAGTTGAACAGTTTCAATTATCATAGCCACTCCTCACAGAGAGCTGCTACAGTCCCTTGGTCATTTAAAGTGCAGTCACACCAAAGATTTGTATAAGGGAAGTAAGATTTTGGCAGTCCTACTTCCTATTCCATTCCTAATGATGCCTAGCATAGAGATTTCCTTCTTCACAGCAGCTGAGCACTGGGATAGCATTTTCACTGAGCTCTCCACCACTACACTAAGATCCCTTTCTTGCTCAATCACTGCTATTTCCAATCCTAGCCCAACATGCATTACTCTACACTTGCTTATATTGAACTGCATTTACCATCTTGATGCCCATTGTCCCAGTTTGGAGAGATCCACTTGGAGCTTCCCACAATCCCTTTTGGTTTTAACTTCCCTAAAAGGTTTAGGATCATCACCAAACTTGCCTACTTCACTCTTTACTCCTAATTCTAGATCATTTATGAATAGGTTGAAAAGTACTGGCCCTAACACTGAAACCTGCAGTGACATCTCTTAATTGGGACAAGTTGCCATTTATTCCCACTCTCTGACTTCTGTTCTTTAACCAGTTGGTGACCCATAAGAGGACACCCCACCCACTTTTATTCCATGACTGCTTAGTTTGCTCCGGAGGCTTTGGTGAGGGACTTTGTCAAAAGCCTTTTGAAAGTCCAGGTAAACAATGCCTACTGGATTGCTCCTGTCTACATACGTATTGACACTCTCAAGGAACTCAAATAGGTTAGTGAGACAAGACTTGTGGAAGCCATGTCTATTTGTTTTCAGCCAGGTTTGTCCTTCTATGTGCTTTAATAATGCTTTCAGGTAGTACACTCAGAACAGAAATTAAGCTAATTGCCTGTAATTACTCGAATCCCTTTTTGAAAAATGGTGTTAGATTGGGTATTCTTCAGTCATCTGGGACCAGGGCTAATTTTAGGGATATGTTAAATATTTTGGTAAGAAGGTCAGTAATTTCATACTTAAGTTCTCCAGAATGCATATCATCTGGACTGATAGACTTGCTCAATTTCCTTTTGCTAACAAAGGGTGAGAATTTCATCTTTTGTTACAACTATCTGCCCTAATTCCTCTGACTTTTTTCCAGAATGTAAGCTCAGGGACAGTTACCTGTTCTTCATCCTCTGCTGTGATGACTGATGAAAAGAATTCATTCAGTTTCTCTGCCGTCTCCTCATCCCCCACTTAGTACTCCTTTACTACTCATACAATAACAGCTTCCTTAGAATCTTTATTTTGTTATATTTAAGTAATTCTTTATTGTTACCTTTGATGTTGACAATGTGTTCCTCAGACTGTTCCTTTGCATCTCTGATGTTGGCTTGCATCTCCTTTCTGCAAGCTTGTGGTCCTGTCCGTTCTTTTCATTTGGACAAGACTTTCATGTTTTGAAGGAAGCATTCTTCTCCCTAATAGATTCCTTGTGTTAACCATACTGGCACTCTCCTGTACTACCTTTCCTCGCTTGTGGTGCACGTATTATCTCTACCTATATCATAGTGTTTTTTGAGTAATTCCAAACACTTTGAAACAATTTAAAAGCTCTCGATTACTCTCTACAGTTTCTTTTTACAAGTCCCCTCATTTTTACAAGTAATAAGTTCCCTCTTCTGAAGTCAAACACAACTGTGTTCGACCTCTTTGGCTGTCTTCCACCTAACTGTATATCATATCTGATAGCAGCACGGTCACTGTTACCTAACGGTGCAACAACATTTACATGTACCCCACCCAGGACTAAATCCAAGATTGCCTGTCCTCTGCTTTGCTCTATGACCAACTCCTCTATGACAACCCAACATTCCCCAGCCAGCACATGCTTGGAGTTGTAGGTCTTCTTTATGTCTACCCATGTGTATGCTTGTTCCCTAAAAGGTCTGTAACTTGTTATCCCACCTCTTGGTCTCCTGGCGCTTTTCTATCATTCAGTTTCAAATCTGACACCTTCGTAAGTTCAGTGTAAAGAGATGATGCCCAAATCTTGCTCTGTCTTATTTAAACCTTGTTTCCAATGTTAGAACAAAGCTTACCAGAACATTGAGAAGCTCAAACCCATTTCTGATTCATCCACATGCATCTATCACAGCAGAGAGAAGATATTATCTGAACCATTTCATCCTGTATGCAAATGGATAGTGGCAGATAGCTGGAGTATTTTTAGTAAAGGCCTCCTTTCTTATTTTTGTTTTGCAAACCCAATCCAGCCGTTTTCCAAACCAACTTGGCTCTGAGTCACTGTGGTAATAATGGCCATGACCATTATTCTCAGCAATTGCACTGAAGATTAAAGGAACCCTAAAAGTCTCAGAATGATAGATTTACTTGCTTAAGGAAGGGGGAAACCACATAAAACTCTGTTCTGAAGAGCCCAGTTTTTTTTTAATATTTTACCTTTCTTATGCTAACCATTTTATTTGACTGAAAGAGATGCTATCTCAAGGCAACAGATGTGAAGTGCTAACAAATGGAACCCGTCTCAGAAGCCCTCTAATCTAAATGTTTTGTTAATGTATAAATGCCATATGCTGAATGGATTTTCCTCCCCTTCCAGGCTACTTTTTTAATCTTGCTCTTTTCATGAAGCTCTCTAGTAAGAGATGGCAAGATTGGTAAATGTGTCACGACTGACCACATTGCTCTAAGGTTCAGTGCTTACACTAGTCCTGAAAGTCATCTGAAAAGGCAAGAGAGAAGAGGAAGAAATGCATTCAAAAGACTCTACGTGCAGGTGGGGTGGAGGTGGTGGTGGGGAGTTTCTAAACCATCTTGATGCCTTAGTCAAGCCACACGTGGAAGTATTTATTTTATTTTTTGCAATGAAGATCCAAATAAAACCTTTACAATGATTCACTTAGCATCATGTTAAATTGGCTCAAAATGCAATTTACGCTAATGAAGAGAGATAATAAACTTATCCTTTTCCCCACTTCCATGTTCTAACTGTGAATGTTAGGATCATGATTCAGCAGAAATGTTTCTGGTGAAAAATATTAAGAAACAGACACACAATATTCATTTTCTGTGTGTGTGTGTGTGTGTGTGTGCACGCGCGTGCGCACACACACAGACACATAGAGAAAGAAGGGTGGGGAGTTCTTATATTACTGTCCTACTTTCAACTGTGTATTTCTGCACTGCATATTGTTGTGAACAGAGTTTATTGTTCTGTTTTTAGTATTATTGGTTTACTTTATATTATATATATTATTGTTTAATTGTCATTTCACTGGTATATATGTTTTGATTTCATTTGCTCTGTAATCTGCTTAGAGAGTCGTGTTGGACTAATTGGTTGCAGAATATAAATTTAATAATAAATAAATATTATTATTATTATTTAATAATAATAAATGCAATGCAAACAATAGCTTGGCTATGAGAAAGGCCATTGCTGTATTCAGAAATATTCTGCCCTGTCTACCCATTCTTTCCTTCCTATCTCATGCATTTTCTTATCTAAGAAGATGAAGTACATATTGGACAATGTCAGCAGTATCTTAATTCATTCTGTTTGACCAGTCAACCTAAATGTCTCCAGGGTCTCCAATGCACAGTAATGAAATACACCCATCACATTATAAAATGCACCAATACTGGAATGTATTTTATGAAATCAGGGACATATGCAATGATATTTCTTAAAGCCATTCCTTAGTTTATGGAAATTAGACCTAAATATAGTTTGTTTTTATGTAAAACCATAAGAATGCCTCATTCTACAGATACCTTTGCCATTAAAGTAAAGGGATGGTAGGGAAATAGGTGAAATATAGCAATTCTATACCTACTTTCTTGGGAGTGAGTGCCATTGAGCTCAATGAGATTTAATTATGAGTAGAAATATGAAAGGTTTTTCTCGAAAGGCGCAATTCTATTGCTTCCATTCACAATGCATATCAGCTTCCTTGTCTTACAGGCATCCAACAAAAAGCAGGCAACATGGCTGTGGCCATCTATGCTGCCACTGATCGCACACGCTACTCTTCATCCAGATGACCTTTTCCAGTCACTTAGATGAAGCACCATGAAGTGTGTGTGTGGGGGGGGGGGGGAGGCTAAGATGCCACTTGGATGCAGTGAAAGACACCCAAGCCTCCCCCTCTTTGTCTCCCACCCCCAGAAGACACCTTCAGCCTTTTCCAAGGGTGACTTCTGACATCAGAGAGGCAGCCAGCATGGACCTTTCCTGGACAGATTCAGCATGGATCCATGACTGTGAGGATGGCAGGGTGGGACCTCGGAGCTTAGCCTGCAAATGCTCCTATGCTCCACCAAAAGACAAAGTTGGGACGCCGTATAGTGCTTACTCCCAACAACAGGACAACAGCTAGGTTTAAAGCAGATGTATTTGTCATTTTAAAGAAGAAAGATGGACTGAGGGACAGGCAGGCTGTCAAAGTAGAGACCTTGCTTTAAAGCTTTTTTGGGCTGCCACCCCATTTCCTCTTGGGTAACCACCCTAGCACCCTCATGCCTCTTTCTTCATATTAGGTCTATCGACTACAGCAAATTTAAAACAACTAATCACTGCCCTCTGGATTTTTCCACTGCACCCAGGGCAGTGGTACCATCCACCTTGTGCATCACTGCGTTAAAGAAAGGTAAAAAAGCAGCTTATGACATTTTACCCCATTCTTCAGTCAGAAGGGTTCCCAAAGAGGTCTACATATCATGTTTACAATATGAAAGGCATAATACAAAAGACAAGGGGGTGCAAAGAGAAAGAAAGGAGTCGATAAAAATAACAAATAAAAATGGTTGCCCTGCTTTAATGAGTTTGCATACGCAACACCCTAAATGGCTTGGGTTGGTTCAGTTCAGTTTTTAACAAAGGAATGTGTGACTAGTCAGAGCACACCCTGTGCATTTGTTCTAGGATGGTGGCAGGTGCCACTGTCCCGTAACAAGCAAGTGATGAAATTGCCGTACAAATGTTTCTACAATATCCATCCTCTTCTGTTCAACAAATAGTGCATGTGGTTTGCTTTACTGGAAGTATGCCATTTAATACATGACAGACAGAACACTTGCATGGCTTGACTATGGTGCCCCAGCAGCAAAGAGACACCCCTTACATATAAAATGTTAGATATCAAGCAGGAGCATTCCAGTTTACCTTTTTCCTGGACTTGGTAGGTTACAGCATCCTGTATTGTTGCTGTTTCCAAAGAAAGGGATTTTCAAATATTCAAACTATGGCCTGGAGTGCTGCAGTCTAGAAAAGTGTTTGCTTAGCACAGGGACAAGTATGGAAAAGAACCCGCAGGACAAAAGCACCAATTTGCATATGCTACTTCACATTTGCTCTAAAGTCCATTTCTGTGTCTCTGTGCGTGTTCAAAGGGCTTGTCTGCTAAGGATAGCACTATTTCTAAACAGGTATGTATGGAGAGTGGAGAGGAGGGCATTTGATTACAGAAAAAAAAAAAATATCCCCAGCCGGAATTGAATTGAATTGAAACAGCCGGAATTGAACCACATGGGAACAAAAAAGCTTCTAATGGAGGGAGATCAGATGCCACCAAGTTGTCAAGGTCCCTGTGTCTTTATTTCAGCAAGCACCCATGGACACCAGGGTGGTGGAGCAGACGGCCTTCCGGAGATTTGGGGCTCCAACTGAAAGATTCAGGGCTCCAGCCCTCTAACACTGCCCCTGGTTTAACACATGATCTGCAGCTTCTAAGAATGGGCTTGATAGTTATACATGAATGTGGCTGCAACATTTTCTAGAAATCTAGAATGTCTTACTGGTGTTTTATGTGACTGACATCCTCTTGTAGCTAAGTCATGCGTTGGCAGAGCCAAGTAAGCATATAGTACATTGCAGAACAGTCCTCCCCAATACCATGCCTTCTGAATATGTTCAATTACAACTCCTGTGCTGGCTGGGTAATGGGTGCTGTAGTCCCACACATCTGGAAGGCACAAGGTTGGGGAAACCTGCCGTAGAATGTGATCATCCAGATCATGGATACTGGTAATCTTACATCTCGCTCACATGTATAATAAAATGCTAAATGCTTTGGTATTTGATCTTTTCTCCCCCCCCCCCCCCCCAACCGCCTCATTTCCACTTTCAGATGTTCAGGATATCTATTCCCCAAAGAAATGGTTTGAATTTATTAGCATAAATATCTCCAGGCTATCAAAAACCTTCCTTTTTTATAGGTCATGTAGCACCACACTTTCCCCTCCCTTCATTTAAGACTTTAAGAATGGTATTTTAATCCTTGATCTTCCTGCCTGCAATGTTAATTACACTTTGATAAGCTGTGTAGTAAGGTGGGAAGATGAAGTGTAAAGAACAAGAAGTCCCTCTGTAGCAAACTCATACTTACTGGAAACTTCTCAGAGGAATATACTAAGAATTACTGATACACAAGAGAAAGACAATGAGAGAGAGAGAGAATATCTGTGTGTGTGTGTTTCTGGAGATAACTCAGAACACATCAGAATAGGTATGGGAGACCAAAAAGTTCTGCTGAGATAGCACCAAAGGGTTTGTAGAATCACACCTTACCTTACAAAGGAGCCATCAGCTTGTATGTCATCTGTACAAGACAGAGCAAAGATAAATGAAAACAGGGATTGCAGGGGGGGGGGCATTTCTCATTTTGGTACAAACCTATGCACATGAGCTCAATGCAGACATCTGACTGCACATGAGTAGAACTAAAGAATGCAATGGACATACAAGTGCAAGTAAGCCATCCCTTCCCAAAAATAACCATCCCTGGTCTCCAGACTGGTAACTAAATCCTGGGAAGTACATGGAGATGAGCAAAGGGTTCTGTCAAGCAAACTCAGCTGGATGTTGCATAAGCTTTGTATGTGCATTTAGCCAAGCACACTTACAGAACCCTTACTGACTGCACATATGAAGATCAGGGAGCTAGCCAGGTGTGTTGGGATGCTGGGACGCAGGAATTATGTGGACACGCATGTCCTCTTCACACGTTAGCCCTACTCATCTGCAAGTCAACATCAGTGTTACACTCTCCCTACTCTCAAGCAGTGCAAGTACTTCAAGTTCAAAGTCTAAAATCAGTTTCATTTCTTTCTTTGGAAGGACCGCTGGAGACATATGGCTTTTTGTGTACAGAAATACGGGTTGGGGATAAGTGAAGGAACAATGCCTGCAAACAGTGAGTTTAAACCTCTGGAGAGCACCACATACCCCTCATCCCCAGATGCTGCTAACTTACAGACCCTCAAACACTCAACCTTCCCTGTGTGTCCTTCTCAGCTGCTCTTACTTTGCAGCGCAAGAAGTTGCTCTTGTTTCTCTTCACACAAACACTTCAGTTACACTATCCTTAACTAGGGAGGCAAGGGAACAAGTTGCCCTACCCCTCTTTGCTGGTCAAAGGACAGGGCCATTAATGGCTACTAGCCCCAGCGGCTACCTGCTGCTTCCAGTATCACAGGCTGTAGGCCTGTGTACACCAGCTGCAGGTGAACAGAGGCAGGAGTTTGCTGTTGCACTCATGTTCTGCTGACAGGCTCTCCGTGGGCAGCGAATAGGCTACTATGTGAACAGAAGGAAGGTCAAGATGGACCCTTGGTCTGATCCAGCAGGACTTTTCATATGTCTGTGTTCTGTCCATTGGCATGCCTCTTAATGTCCCTTTATTGAGTCTGGGTTTGGCCAGACATTGCCTTAAGGCAGGTGCCCAGCCTTCAGTCTGGGGCAGTATCAGCTGCCTGCTGGGGTGCCAAGGGACACACATGTGTGCACATGGGCACAAATAGTCATAGACACAGAGGAACTCTCTCCTGCTCGTGCACATGTGTTCATACTTATACAGACACCGAGACATGCGTGCACACTCACATGCATGCACACATTCCCATGCACACTTTTTCTCACCAGGGAAAAGAGTTTTCCCTGACAAACAATATTTTTTTTACATGTGGGCTTCCCTTGGCACTTTCCAAGTGGTGCTCTTCTGCAAATCTTGCAGATTCATTTTCATCCATTCTGCAATAAGTCCCACAAAGCAGTATTCATTGCCACATTTACTATGCATTCCTATATATCTCTATACAAAATTAAGACCCATTGACTTTAATGTGCTCTAGCCCCAGGTAAGTGGATATATGATTGCAGCCTTAATGATAAAACCAATTAAGTGAAATTATAATGCTAAAATGTTCAATTCATGCTCAATTCCCTCTTAAAATGCTAACTGTCTTGGTTTGGGGCAACTGGAGGTCCACTGAGGATGCCTTGCCAAGGGCCCTCAAGAACCTGGAACCAGCACTGTTGACATGATCATCAAACAGTGATTTAACAATCCTGGTTTCTTTCAGTTATAGCAACTACGGCTACTATGGTTTCCTGCTTCAGCCAAGATGGGAAATGATGATTCATTCATTCATTCATTCATTCATTCATTCATTCATTCATTCATTCATTAAAAGCTTTTCTAACCTGTCCACTACTAGCATCTTGGGATGGCTTACAGAATGAACCGAATTGATTCATTTTATTTATTTATTTGGAATGTTTATATTCATGGGAGACTTCAGCATGGCATTCAGGCAAGCCAGGGAAGAAAAGGCAAAGGGAGCGCATGAGCAAACGGTGAGCCTTGGCTTATGAAGCTGAGATATCATTGCCAAACTGGTCACATTAGGTAATGTGATGACAAAATTGAAATGCCTGGAAGTTCCACCTAATAGCAATTAGACATATCCCAAGCATCTGATGCATGTTTACAGAAGAAACATGAAAGCCCGGCATGTTGGCTGGGGGATGCTGGGACTTGTAGGACTTCTTTTCTCTCCCAACATGCACAGAAGCATGGCCTTAACTGCTGAACAAAGAACTCAAAACCTGCCTGCTTGCATAATATTAAGAGATCTGGGAAAGTAACTGGAGATCAAACATCTGCTTTTTGTTTCCTGATCTTTTGATGGCAATACTGTTGTTTTTAGAATTTTACAAATCCTGTAGACATCCTGCCAACGTTTTTATTCCAAATATCATTCGCCTGTGTCTCTCTGGCCTAATGCAAACCTTTCACACATTTGTCCCCCATCCTCAGATATGGTACTTCAAAACACACGAATACCCAAACCAAGAGCAAGGTCTGCATAACTTTTGTTGACAAAGCATACTGAGTTTTTCTAAGGTAAAGTGATGATTTGTTGTGAACAAGTGGTTGCGTTCTCTTCTCCTTTAATGCTGTGTTCTGCCCCCTTTCTCACCATCTTCCTCTTGCCTTCCAGATGTAGAAAATGTGGCTAAAGTAAGCCAAAGAACATCTGGTTTCCGCATGTATTCTAATGACAGAATCTCCTATTTTGTAAGGCAAAACGGGGGCATTTCCTCCCTCAGCTTTGTTGGCATTTTTAATAGGTTTTAGAGATTATTTACCCTGGATTTTTTGCTAGTGGGCATTGTTTTCATCAGATTCCAGATTTACTTCATATGCAGGCTCCAATTTATCACTTTATTTCTCCATAACTATGGTAAGAAAATCTTATGCGCTGGATCCTGACTCAAGCATCCTGAACTTTAATTAGTTGTGGCTAACTGAAATCTCATAGATTTTGGTTGGTCAGCTTTAATTATGACCAAATCTAGATCCCGTTGTGGGTATGGTATGTCTATTCACTATGTTCATGAAAATAATAATTTCAAATAAATTGAGGAAGTGGAAGATAGCTAGTTTTAATCCAAATAACTCAAAGTGTTATATGATAGACAATAATATTTTTCCTGGGTTTTCTTTGGTAAAGCACTTGAAAATGTGTGGTTCTCCATGGTAAATTGATAGGTACAAATGGGCTATGAATATACATGGATGTAAGATCTAGCTTGTTTTTATTTGAGTTTCAGATGAACAGTGCCTGCTAGCCCAGTCCACGCTGTCACCAGCCCTTGAGAAGCTAATGGTGGTACATTTCTGTGGCATATTGCTCACCCTTACCCTACTTGTCTCTGAAATAAGCCCTACTGATTTTGATAGTTAATTCTGAAGTAAGATCGCATCGTTATTTTAAGATCCGATTTATAGTTCTGTTAGTTCCGTACGTGTTAGTTCTTCAAGTTAGTCCAGGGGTCTAGCAATTGTATGGGAGGGGTCCAGTGGGGAAATTAACTGCTAACTGAGCATGCACTTTTGTGCTGCCTATGAGTCATCCATGAGGTTCATCTCTTAGCAATGCTCTCATCATGGTTGAAAACTAATGGACTAACATAGCCTTTACCTTCTTGAATGGGCACACTAGAATCTTGCTATGGCCACACATGGCAGAGAGAGTGGAGCAGCTCTAAGGTGAGAAGCGAGAAGCAGCAATGACAGGAAAAAGTGCAATACAACTGGCTAGGGAATGATGGGAGTTTTAAGACTTTTTCCTGCCTAATTGTGCATAGCAGTGCACCTTTAAACTACTCCTTCTTCTCCCCTACCCCCTCCTCTTTGCTGTACTGTCAGTGGCCGGGGATCAGTGTAAGAGGGAAACTGAACCCTGGACCAACTGAAATTGAACATTGATGCTTTATGTGCTTCTAGGCATGCTCAAACCCTGTTTTATTCAAGGATAATTCTTCAGGCAGTCCTGCAAGCAGGCAAAAAGGGTGAGCAGTGGAATTGGTGGGAGAACATGATATATGTAAAAGCTGCCTCCTGTCCAAATTTCGCAGTATGTTATCATTGCTTGCCTTCTTCTGTAGGGTTAACATCTTGTGATGTTAAAACACCAACAATGGCTCTTCAAGGGAAGGGATGGGCAAAAATGCAACAAATACTTTCTCTGAATGACTGGTGTCACAACCCTAATTGTAAAATTGGAGTACACCAGTGCATGAACATAGAGATAAAAATTCCCAGTATTCCCCAGCCAGTATAGCATGTGGAATATTTTTTCTACCTATGTATGTACAGGATTGCACTTTAATTGTGTATGTTCCATGTAAAATTAGTATAGCATCATAAGGCAAATGTAGCAATTCTGCATGAACAATATGTATGCAGGATCATTAATAACATTTCACCCTGCCTGTCATACAGATGCACAGAGAGCAACATACATCTTTGAGCATTTAGGGATCAATTATTTAGGATAGTTATACCCTTTATATATTAAAGAGAGTTATATTCAGTGATTGCATCCAGGTCTCACCAACAAGATTTATGACGGCAAATCATAACAGAGATTAGAAAACACCATCACCATTTCTTTCACCATGTAGTAATTTTCTTTTTAAAACATGAGGTGTTATTTTTAGGTGTATATGCTGTGCATGAATATATTGTCTGAATATTGAATACATTGAAAATTGAATATATTCTTTCCACACACACACACACACATCCTTTCTTCTCTCTTTTTAAAATCTAATAGAAGTGAAAGGTAGGTAAAGAGTTTAGGACAGTCTAAAAATAAAAACTACAGGCAGTGGAATCCCAATCAGTAGCATGCCCCCTTGCATTTAATGGGACTTACTCCCAGGGAAACATACAAGATTGCCGCACAGGTGTATTTATTTCCAAATGTCTAACTGATCTGTATAAGAATTGCAACAAAATTACCAACACACATTAATAAATAGAATAATAAAAAGTAATTATATAATAAAAAGGATAAAAATTAAAGCAGTGAGGTAAAACATTAAAAGTTCAATCTATGCACATCTACTCAGAGGTAAGTCCCATTGAGTTTAGTGGAGGTTATTTCCAGGTATGTGGGTACAGGATTGCAGCATAAACCCAGGTGAAAGCTCTGCAGAATGAAAGAAGCACATTTAAACCTGAAAAGATAGGTAGCCAACCACACTTCCCTAGGGATGGAGCACTGCAACAAAAAAGACCCTGTCTTCTGTACAGATATCACTGCATTTCATAATTGGTTGTCACATTGATTGAAAGGCATGGGTCTACAGTGGTTATCTGTCTAGTGAATCTGTATTACAAATTTGCTATTAAGTTTACAATTATGTGGTAGTGTTAGAGCATGTGAGCATGTGTGACCTGGATCTGAACAACACCATTCCTAACAATGCACTGAACTGTTTGGTTTAATCTGGGAATGATTTGGGGCATTCACTACCACTTTCCTCATCAGCATTGCACTTCAGCCCTGGAACCATGAGGAAGATAACTCGGTGGGTGCAATTCTTTTTCTCTTCTCCATAGACCAACCACCGTGGTGAGTAAATGTAACATGACACAGGCAGATCATGGAAGAACAATCAAACAGGAAAGGTGTATGTAAGATGGTGGGGCACTTCATGCTATCCTGTGTATTTCCAGACAACCACTCTGAAAATGTGTATGGGACAACAAGTGCCCATATACAAAAGCTTGTATACAAATGCTTGTATTTTCAGTGCTGAGATTCTTCAGAAATGGGATCAAACTCCAACCAAGTACAGTCACTTTTATTTTTTGTGACTGGACTAGTCACAAAAATACACATAAAATCTGGAATACACCCACACATGCTCTTTCTATATGCTTCATAAATTGTATTTTGTTCTTTCATTATGGTTTGAGCTCCTACTCAGGTAGTTTTACTGTTGATGTTCCTTAGATATATCAGTTATAGACTAAGAATTATAGTTACTTAATCAAGCTTCCTAAAGGAAGAAAGGAATTAACTAGTTATCATCATGCATGCTCTTCTTTTTGTTGTAGCTGTTTTGCCAACTTTATTTCAAAATGAAATAAAACTGCATGGGAAAAAGAGAAAAATGCTTGTATACATGGAATGAATTTCCTATTAAAGAAGAACTCCCACAAGATGGGTGATATTTTATTCATTTTATTTCCAAGAAAATAGCAAATCCATACAGAATAAATGCACCATCATTAGTCTCATGTCCTAACCACCATGCTTCTGAAAACAAGGAGGTAGAAAGCAGAGCTTCCAATATTCATTAAATTGGCAGGGCAGGGCCGCATGGAAAGAAGGTCTTTAGATATATTCTGGTCCCAAAGCTTTTAGGGTTCTGTAGCTATAAATCAACATTCCATTGTATTTATTTGTTTTTTTTTTTTTAATTTGGTATATTTCCAACCCGTCCAATCACTATGCATCTCTGGCCAGTACAAAGGAAATAAAATTGCAAAATATGATCAGGAAGGCAAGCTCCAGCTCAGGAGAAGATATTCCTTAGAGTTCTTGTTGTGTTCCTTATGGATTAAGAAAGCTAGAGAGGTCAATGAAAACTAAAGCCATTTGCAAACCAGAATTTCAAATCTTAATATGGAAATGCAGACGATGTTACTGTTAAAGATGGTGAAGTTGTGGTTGATTAACAGGCTTTTCATAAACACATTGGCACACACTTTTTTTTAATTATCTGAGACTGCAAATGAGCATCCTCCGTTTTGCTCTCATATTTTCTCAGTCTGCAAAGTGCATTCTCACTTCCAGATTTCAGCGAGGAGTGAAAAATGACAGAATTTGTAATGAGAGAGTGAACAACATGCCATCAACACCCTTTCACCAGTAAAAATGGCATAACACCAGGCTCTTAAATCATGTCTCTGCCACACCTTTGGGCATCCGTGATTCTGTTGGAGCCCTCAAAATCTGCTATGTCTATCACCAGGTGCAGCCTTTGAACATTGAAATACTATCTGCCATGCTGGTTGGCATGGTAACAGTTGTCAAATCATCCCTTGATAATGTTCTTTAATTGATTGTATGAATTATTTCTTAGCTATGCTATTGCAAAAATGATTTTCCAAGTCTCTTAAGTGAGTGGCTCAGACCAGCTGCACTTTAAAAATGCATTGCATTTACTGACCTTAGCTGGGAAACTGACCCTCTTACAAGGCTAGAACACTTTGGATAAAGCATAAATGTTAAGCATTAAGAGCAGGAGGGAATTTAGAGCTGCAGCAAAGCTAATTGCTGTTTCAAGTGTTTGTTAACTGCCCTTCCAACAAACAAAGCTACATTGCACACATACATGAAAAGACATGCCAGATCAAACACACATCTTAAATATCAGTGTCAATATGATTTTGTTCTAACAACCAGTATCATATTTTAAAAGCCTTCTGGTTCCATGGGGACCTCAGTAAGGCAAAATATTTGCTTATTAATATTCATGTTTAGGAAAAAAGCTGGGAAAACAAAAACAAAAGAACCCAAATGTCTTATATTTTCATACCATCACCTCATCAACTGATGTAGGAAAGCCATTTTTGGAAAAGGGCTACAGGACTAAATTCAATGTTACATGAGCTTCTTTTCTTCTTGTCTCTCCTGCAGCACTTTCATGTCCCCAAAATCTGCCCCAGAAGTTCCCCCCAAACCCTAGAACAGACTTAGGGACCAGGAAGCTCCTGGCAGAGGGGAAGGGAAATTAAGCCTGCCAATAGTGCCAGGTTCACTGGTGGAAACACATCCTTGGAAACAAACTAGGTTCAATGCTGGAGACTCCCCAGTCCTAGTGCTGAAGCTCCAAGCACAGCTGAGGTGATTTTGCCCTTTATTCTGGGGAGGGGGAAGGGGGGGAAGTGGGGAGAGAAAATGTAATTGCACAGGTTTGGAGAAAATAAATATCTGAATTCATATAGTGAACCAATGTATATGAGTGCCTTACAGTGTAATTAGAGTCACTGCAAGCAGCAAATTAAGTCTCACAATGCATATAATATATACACAGAAGTAAGTCCTATTAAGTTCAATGGAACTTGCAGCCGAATATGGGGGCATAGGATTGCAGCCTTAAAGCTCTTTTTACATCTTATTGCCTCGTGGGCATAAACGTATCTGTGACTGATGGATGGAGCAAACGCAAGCAAATTCTTGTTTTAAAATTCTGTTCACCCTCAATTTTTCCCTCTTGTGAATTGGCTTAAGCTTTTCTGTCAACTACTTTAGGAGTGAAGTTACTTATTTACCTATAAGGTGCTTTTGTGGATGAAAGCTGGTGCATGTGCAGAGAGCTATCAAATAAACCTTGTTCCTGATTCTTCTTCTGGTAACTCAGACCATTTTTCTTTGATTAAAGTGATATTTGAAAATAGAAGTCCTTAATACATTATCAACAATCCAAAATATAGGTAAGCGATGATGATGATGTCAAAGAATTTTATTTTGATACCATCCAATAGCTCTCTGAGTGGTTTGCAACAAGAGTGGGTGAAATAGCTACATGCTGTATGGTGCCTCAGTGTTTAATATTATTTCACAAGCATTTTATACATAGATTTGAGACAATACACATCCATTACCCACTCACAGCAGAGTCCTCTGCATGTTAACCCACATTTCCAATGCATTAAAAAGAATGTAGCCCCAGGTAAATGAGCACAGGATTGCATCCTCAGGTGTTTAACTTGTGGAGATCCTGAGCATCCAGCCCAGTGAGAGGCCCAGAAAAGCAGAAAATAGTATGGCACTAACAGTATGTCTTGGGTCCTGTGAAGAGTAACATCAGAACTTTGGATACAGGCACTGCAGGGAGTGCCAGCTGGAGTATTCTCCTATTAGACGTTTCTCTCCTAGCATAGAACTGCACCCAACTGAGCCCTTAAGGATTGGAGAACCTGGTCTTTCTGTGGCTGCATACCTCTTGGATGTTAAAGAGTTAATGCCTGTTTCTACACTCTTGCATGGCTGTGGGATAGGAAGAGCTACTAAGCAGACATCCTCCGAGTCAGAAGTTAGTGAGGAGCCATGTCTCAGAGGAGGAACGTCCGAAAGGGGTGCTGAGGGAGCAGAGAGGCAGCAGTGCAGCAAGGCATGCCTTGTCTGAATCAGAATTTTCCCTGGGTAACACAGAACCAGTGGTCATCCCATGGCCATATTGCTCAGCTCTGGAGATAGGAAACTTCAGTTTTTAAGAAGGCCTTTTCCAAAGGAAAAAGGAAAAAGAAAAAAAAGGGGGGCAGGGGAGATAAATATTGCAAAAGATGGATGGGGGATAAATATTGGGAAAGATAGATTGCTAGAGCATAAGAAACTGGAAACTGGATTTTTGCAATAATTCTGAGTATTGCTTAATATGGTTGAAGAAAAGCCCTGGAACTTGGGTCAGAAAGAAATGCCTGCAGCCAATTGAAGAAAAACATGGCAAATTTCATCCTAGATTCAGGCTAATACAGAAGTAATATGTGAGGTAATGAATGCAAATGAAAAATGTAGAATCCATGGCTTCATGCACAAATGTGCGCACTCTGACTTGCAGGACTCTTTTCTTCTTCTTCTAGGAATGCATTAATTCTGCACATCTGAACTAAATATGTAATGCTGCCTGGACCTAAGACCAACCAAAAACATTTTGCTCCTGCTACCACTGTCCACAAAAACCCCACACAAAACTTTCTGTGGCAGTAAAAATGCCATAATAATAAATTACAAGAATATCACTTTTCCGCCCTTTTCTGACACTCAGTATCATGTGCCCAAGGCAGCTGTCTCACTCTGTCTAATGGCACAGCCATCTGTGTTATGACCTTGTTAGATCCTCATCTCAGTCCCTTTCTCTTCTTTAATTTGAGACAGTGATTCCGGCAGTGCAAGGCACTGCATTAGGGGTCAGATCTGGAATATGTGAAGTTGCGGTAATAAGACTGGATAGGAATGCCAGAGAAGTCTGCTGCAGGTTCAGATGAGTTCAAATTTATGTGCATCCACTCTGCAGATTCCATAGTGGTCCAGATTTTTCTGCATGATTTTCAACTGTGTTTTTCTCTTTTGGAATTTCCATCAGTTACAATGTGCCTAACTAACATTCATGTATGCAAATGTGTGAATTAGCGCAAGTAGAACAAAAATCCTGTTGCAAAAATGCTGATTATGTCAGTTAGTGGATGATGGAATAAGATGTCTGACAATCCAAGAACCACCATTGGACTGGATCTAACAAAATCTGTACATTCCTTGTGGAAATAGGATTGCCAAACTGGTCCATTCAGTTTCTCATTGTTTCAGTCTTCAGTTTTTTCCATCCCGGTTTCTTCATCAGTCTGTGATTTTTTAAGACTGCATGTTTCTCCTAATATATGCATATTTCTTGTAGTATACAACTTTTTGTAAAGACTTTTAGTTTCTGTGTGTGTGTGGTGAGGGGTGAGAAGAAAGAAAATGCATGTGTGCATGTATGTTATTTTCACTGAAAGGAGCACTTTCACAGCTCTTTCCCCTAATACAAGCATTAAAAAACCAATAGGAGAACTATATCACAAAGTCTGAAGATATTCAAATACTATAAAATCACTTTTTCAGTTTGTGTATTGGTTTGGAAAGTGTAAAACCAAATTTTGGATTAAAATGTGAAGTGAATGGATTTCTCCTTTACTAGAGCATAGAGATGGAGGAGGAAGAGATCAAAAGAAGTCAACAAGATTATTGTTTGTCTCTGTGGTATGGATTAGGGAAGCACTGAGGCTCAAGTTCCATTCCCAAATGTGTGCACATTTTTAAAGTGTACACCCAAGTACTTATTTTCCTGCACTGACAAAAGAGCTGAAAATATTCAAATTTTCTGATTTTGAAAGTACATGTTTTTCTAATAAATACATATGTGAGCATTCCCTCAAAACTGAGTTTATATTTGGCAGTACAAATTGTGAAAGTACTTTTTAAGTTTATTATTTATAGTAAGTTTCAATGAAATAAAACAAAGTTATTAAAAGTGTGTGTGTGTGTGTCAGACTTTACTATATCATGTATGCATAAGTTACAGCAAAGGCAGACCAAATATCTATGAGTATATCCCTTTGAGAGTGGTGTCTATATGCTTTTCCATCCAATGCTGAAAGCATTTTTCGGTTGTCAGTCCTTTGCATCACAGGAAGTGAGCATCTATTCTTCCAATGTTGTAATAGCAGTCTTTTAGTTGTCAAAAGTGTACAGAAAATCCATTTATGTTGATCATGCATTAACTTCCGGGAAGCAAGTAGCTATTTTAAAAGAGCAGTTGTATCAGTGTGTATGAAAGAGCATTCCAAAACCAGGTTTATCAAGTGGGGAAAGTTGTGATCCAGAATGAACTGAAATGAAACTCTGATACGTCCCCACTCACGGGCACATTTGGCTTTTTGCCAATCCTCTAACATGACTCCTGTGTGGAGGAGAAGACTGCCTGGAACATACGTTTGGTTAAAAAACAAAACCCTTCCCTGCCCTGCCTGGAACTTGAGTAACAAAGTACCTGTTCACAATGGCCTTGTGTCACGCTATCTGTCTTCATGGATCACCCTCATCATCTGGGATCTCTGTGACTTATACTCTGAGAGGTAACGATAATCATGCTCATTACTCATTTTACTGTGATTCACCCAGTCCTGTTCAACCTCAGTATGTCTCTTATTTTTCCTTTACTTTTCCCCATCCAGAGCAGCCTGACCAGTCCAGCAGATGCAGTCCCATGAAGGAAGGGATGCCTGATCCAGCAGTGTCCTAGGTAATAGCTGATGAGCCATAAGAACTGTTTTCAGCCATTATATTCATGCATGTCTGCTTAGAAATGAAGAGGCAGGAGAGGAGAGGCAGCATCAACGTTTTTCTTCCATACAGCTCTGCAGCCACTTGGCCTACTCTTTGGGTGATATTTTTTAATGCCCTTTCCTTCAGGTGATCCTTTGCCTTGCATTGTTAGTAGTTATGGTAACATCTTTCAGTCTGTACAAAAAATGGGTCTCTGCTCTTATGCCCTTTGCTATTAAAGTGCTACTCTACTGTACTTTCTCAGGAGTCACTGAAGTAGCTTTGCTTTCACTATACACTAGCCTGTAAAGGCAAGAGTCAACTTGTCTGTCTATTAACTCCCAGTGAATACAGGAGAAGCAAAGAGAAACGAGGGGGAACCAAATGGAGAAAAACTTAAAGAATTGTGACATAATTTATTACACTCTCTGCCAA
Source organism: Varanus komodoensis (assembly GCF_004798865.1). Taxonomy (NCBI): domain Eukaryota; kingdom Metazoa; phylum Chordata; class Lepidosauria; order Squamata; family Varanidae; genus Varanus; species Varanus komodoensis. The sequence goes on from NW_025335438.1 coordinate 3,264,250, forward strand.
AATAGATGTTCCGGTGGCAAGCACACCCAAAAGTATTTGCCTATGTTGCCTTACTATTTCATGTTTATGTTGCCTTGGGGTAGTGGATGGGAGATGGAAGTTTTACACCTGTTCTTGTTCTTCATCATTTATATAGCACTTTCGGACATGCAGTGTCTTTATTATTTGTTCTGTGCTTCATTCCCACAGCATCTCTAAAATAATTCATGAACATTCTCTTTTTATAGATGGGAAACTAAGAATGAGAGAGGAGTAACACATAACATGATATGGAAAAGAGACTGATTTGGGTCTCTGTTTTGTTTGAATGACACACAGCCAGTGGAGGTTCTGCTGCAAATTTGCTTTCAGCCAAGGGAAGAGGCATTTAACCCTGCCTCCTGCCACATTTTCCCCAAACTTGATTCCTTCCCATGTTGCTGATTGTCCCCTGGGGGAGGGAAAAGGGTTAAACACCCGGTTCTTCCTGCAACTACTAACAGCAAATTTGCAGTCCCACAGAGATACATTTATGTTTAAAAGAAATGTGAGACAATCCACTCAAGGCTATTCCACACAACATGTAATTTGGTCCAGAGAAAGAAGCAGAGAAAGTACCTCTCTCTGTGGCCACTTGGCTCCCTGCAGCACAGAAGCCATATTTGGTATTTATTCCTGAACCCTTTCATGTTTTGCAATGTATTTTATTCTTTCAGCTACTGTGGTTTATGTTAGATATGGTTGAGTAGGCTTTTAGAGTTTTATACTTTAATTCTATTAGATTTATACTCTGCTCATAGAGTATCTGTTATTAAGCCAATTAAAGGTATAATAAATAGATGTAACCTTAGAGATCATGAAGACAACCATTCCTCTGACCATCTAACAAATCTCTGGCTTAAGGATGTCTTAAACTCAGACTGTGCACTCAAAATCTCTGTGCATAAAATCATTTGATGATATGAAAGGCCACTTGATTCCATGGTTATTTTTCCCTAAACACGTATGTACCACAGGTCTTCATTTCTGAATTCTGTGGAACATGCATTACTCCCTACTCGTAATGGGCTACCAGAGTAGCCAGTGAATAGGAGGAACTGCAGTTACTCCTCAAACCAGAAGTGTACCTGGAAAGTAACATCTCCATCTTTGGGCAAGGAAGTCAGAAGATCTATGGATATGACTTTCTGGGCTCTGAACACATGATCAATTTGGTTATTCAGTTTGGTTAGTATGGGTCATACCTATATTTCTGTATTAGCCCAGGAGGTGTGTTTGCACCAGCTGCAACACTATAGCCGTGACAGCACATTTCACATATTTGCATGCCCTGCCTTGTAGAAAATTAAGAATTTCCCCTCTTCTTTTCAGGTTGAAACATAGTAACAAATCATGAACTGGGGCAATTTTTCAGAATGCTTTAATCTTAAATTACTCTGTGTAATTTTTAGGAAATTATGAATCAGTCAATACTGGCTCTGTTCAGTTTTTCCATTGTCCAATCTTACCTGCAGTCAGGTTCATTTCCATATGTTTTTGTTTAAAGTCTGCATTAAAATTTGTACACATTTTCATGTACATTTAAAAGTTCATATATCAATATATGTATTATTGTACACATTTTCCTAATGCATAGGCAGATTTCAAGGTGCAAATGTATGTTGATTTGCTTGGTAATAATTACTTATGTTTATATGAAAATTTGATCTAAATAAATTTTTCAGCTATCCCTAATCTCTATTCCTGAATAACATTGGAATATATTTATGCTCAGGTTGCATTTTGCTTTAGTATTTTTGTTTTTTGCAAATTAATTAGCAGAGGATCAGTTTGGATATGTGGTAGCAAGCCTTGCTATTGCTCTCCCATAAAGAGGAAAACCTGATCATGCTATGGGATATCTTGAAATCCCAAGATCTTCAGATTTATCAAATAACTATTTCATTATTTACATAGATCTTGTGCTAATTTCTCAAAATAGGGATCTGTTGAACGATGAAAAGAAACCCGTGTTTCATGAAAAACTCACTACCACGTGTCCCACGTGTTACAGTATTTCAGTAGCATCTACAAGTGAAGCAAATGCGTAGTTGAAAACACTTGTATTCCATTTTGCAAGTATCATAAAAGTTAGTTGTTGCCATATATTTAACTATTCTTAAGGGAATTATTGATAGACCTCAGTATTCTTTGAGCGCATGCTTCTATCTTGCTCTGTTCTTCCTGGCATACATTCAAAAATAGGAAAGCACAGTCAAGTTATCACTGAAAAGGAGACAAAGGACCATACCTTGTCTATTTCTATGAGATGTATTTCCCAGGAAATATAAAATAAAATTCTTCATTAGAAAACCAGGCTGTATGTACCTGACTTTTAACAAGGTGAATTTGGGTCTGAGGTGTCCAGAAAGCTACATTTTAGCATGACCTACCTTTTGTTTCTATGCATTCTTTCCCTTCTATCCCACCTTCATCTTGCAGGTAAATACCTAATGCATTTTTCCTTATTCAGTCTAATACAGAGTCTGTTATTCTTCACCACAATCAGATTCTCCACTTGCAATCAGCTTGGGAGCTTCATTGCCTATATTCACTGTGCTTAATATTTATTATTTTGCTAACTATTTTTATTCAAACACATTTTTAAGTGTGGGATTGCCCCCCTTCCTAAGGCCAAACTAAAAAAAAATTATTCCAATCATGTACAGTGGAAATATTCATGATAGATTTATTTACTCCAGTGACCCCAGTAGGATCGGGACTGTGATACCCTGAGAGGAGGATTAAACCCTTCCTTCCCAAGTTTCTAGCATCCCCCATGGGGAATGTATGGCCTCATAGGCTGCTTCCAGCTCGTTCTGTTCTGTTCTGATTACCCTTCCTTGGACAAACATGGAATTTCAAGAAGAAATGTGCAGAGGGAGGCTTAAACAACCCCACCCTAGCACCATAGTTTTTATGCAAATTGAGACTTTGCATGCTTGCACTGGAGTAAATTAACATGTCGCACATCACTCCATTGGGCATGATTAGAATAATGTCTAAGGTTTTCACAGTCTCTGAAAGTGGGGAAGAGGAGGGGGAGAGAGGTTATAAGGAATATTTGGGAAGTGCAATTTCCTCTGAGTGGAAGAGCCCTATGTCCTCCTCCCAGCATGGGGCATGAATCATACTGCAATGAAAACAATTTCTTCAGTGCTAACAGTAAAGCTCTGGATTTCTTCTCTGATCATGATTTTTGTTTTCTTGATGTTCAGCTGCAATCCTGATTTTGCACTTTCTTCTCTCATTTTCATCAGGAGTTGCTTCACTTCATTGTGCTTTCTCCAAGTAATATGCCATTTGCATATCTTAAATTATTGAGATATGCAATTTTCACTCCTGATTTCTCTGATCCTAATCCAGCTTCCTTTATTCTGCATACAGTCTGAACTGATAAGGAGATTAAATACACCCTTGTCAGACACCTTTGCCTATCATCAGCCATTCAGTTTCTCCATATGCAGTCCAAACAATAGCTTCTTGTCCACAATATAGATTATACATCAGGACACTGAACTACTGAGATACACCAATTTGTTTTGGGACAATCCAAAGCTCCTCACAATCCACATAGCCAAAGGCTTTGCTATAGTCTGTAGAGCACAGATTGATCTTCTGACATTCTTTTGTGTGTTCCAGTAGCCAATGTGTATTTCCAATATGATCTCAAGCACCACTTTCTTTTTGGAATCCAGCTTGAATTGACATCCATAGCCTATATGATATTTCTATTCTATATAGGATAAAAGTCTTTGTTGCAACAAGTTGAGTTCAGAGAGACTTCCTGAAATAAAGATTGTTACAAAAGGTGCTGAAAGCAATAAAATGTTGACAACTGCCTGTCCTTAGGCAGCAGGAAGTCCAGAGAAATGAACCACTACACTGAAGGCTATTCCCTTTGTCCATGGAGATCCACCAAGAACATGCCATCGGAAGATCCCAGTGACCAGACAGGTTGGTAAGGAAGAAGGTACTCTCTCAGGTATCCTGGTCTGACACTTAACAACTTTAGTTCTCTCTCACACAATTACAAGTGTACATACCTTATTAAACATGCTTGCTTGTACCTAAACTCAGAAGGAAGTTCCTTTTCTTTAACACAGCCATAGGTTCACCCGCCAGCGCTGTTCTGGAAAGCTGCCTGCCATTTACATTTCCTATAGTTCCCCAGGATGCCAACCCATTACCCAGATTTGGCTTATTGTGGGAGATGCAAGTATGAGGGATGGATTCAACAACCAGGAGGTTCAGACACAGATAATTACAACTGCTGCTTTGTCACCTTAGATGATTTCCTAGCCCACAGGAAACTACTTCCAGACACACCAGAAAATGAAACATGCCCAATGTGATGTGTTTCAGGTGCATGTTGAAGCCTTTTTTATGTTTTAATCTGCCTGAGCTTTGATTATATCCCTTCCACTTTGATTTTCTGTTTGGTTTCTAATGGGAACTGGTTATGTTTTATATATATTGTGTATGTTCATGTGTGACTTAAGATCTTCCTTTTTAGGAAGTTATTTATTAAGTTGTTTTTGCTCTCTTTAATGTCTTTCTTTTTGACTATTTTTGGATTGCTGTTGTGTTGTTATCTGCTGCTTTGTTCACATCTTAACAGTCAGTCACCGATTGGAAACTGGAAAAATACTTTTAACTACGGATTTTCCTGCAAGCTGCCTTTACTTCCTTGGAGAATAGGTGGAGTATAAATGTTTTCAGACAGGAAATATGAGGGCTTCAGTGGCTATGATCTCCCACATCAGTTCTCTCAGCATAAATGTTCTAACTGCAAAGCAGCTACAGAACAACACAGCTGGCGTGCAGATGTATTGAACTCTCCACACTGCTTTCATGATCTCTGCTCCCCTGCAACCAGAGCAATTAAGATGGGTGACTTAAATTTAACCCAGCATTGTCTGACTGCCATCTGTAAGGGCATACTGACTTCAACTGAAGGGCCAATTTGTATGACCCCTTTTGCAAAAAGGAGCTTGTTTTGAATAGGTTTTTACTTTCCAGCTTAACTATTGTGACCAGTAGATTTGCCATGTTGCCGTCATTAAAGAATTGGCCATTAGTGTCTTGCTGTAGTATTGATGGGCAAATTCGAGAGCTGGATACAAAGTAGACCGATTCACAAGACCAGTTACTGTGCAGTCTTCTCTCCTTTTTTGATGTTTTTGTACTTAATTGTACTTTTTTGTCCTTGCCTGTTTTAACATATCCATAAAAACTTCAGATAGAGTGGTTTTAAATGGGGCTATGTAAATACTCTCAGCAAAGAAGCACAATGTTAAGCAGGGTTTTACTGCTCATATGAATGTGTTATTGTCCATTCAAGAAGCTATGAGATCCAGGAATGGATAAATGGAAATAGCTGACTTAGCAACTGGCTTTTATGGTACCAAATGTTTAAGAGGCCTGGTATGTTCCCAAACATCATTTATTCTAACCAATTATTATTATTTTCCTTCTGTAATTACTTTTCAATTGATGTAGAGCTAAAGATACCATCACCTTCTGCTCCTCTGATTCTGACAGCTGACCTAGCTTGCTCATGAGAGTCAGTAGTGGAGGGGGGAGAACTGAAAATAAAAAGGTGATGAAAGAATGCAAGCTTGAAAGTGGGGAAAAATTGACATGGTCTTTATTGGCCATTCCCTTGCCTTATCTGCTTGTATTTTTCACTTTCAAGTTGATAACACCCAGACCAAGTTGAAATACAGTGATATTTCTGCCATTCTCTTCAGAGCTCATTGTGAGTCTTTTTTTTATCATCAGCAGAAATAGACAGCGACTGAATTAAGCAGAGGCTGTGGAACTTGGAGCTGGTGATAACAATACAAATGGATTTTCTCTAACAGAGAAAAACAGCTGTCTCCATTATTTGAATGCTTCACCTTTCTCCATTCCATTAATTGGGTCTTTGATCACAAGCTGAGGTGGAGAGGCCCTGATAAGGAATAGGTTATTAGTAAAGTAGCCTAAAGGAATGAATTGGGCCAAGTACTTGCTACAGGAGATGAGATAAACCAGTAATGCTTGTGTATGTGAGTGGTAGAGAGCGATAGGGCCCTCCGACTGCACTGAACCGCTCGCAAAGGGAGAAGACTAATACTTTCGTGCTATGATAGCTAATGCACGATATAAATTTAGCTCCCGGGAATGGAATAGGATGAAAATTCCATAAAGAGTTTTCTGTAAATGGCTTACACTTTTATATCAAACTGTGTCAGAGTATTCACTTAAAAAAAAAAAAACCAGCTTCTTGATCTCACTATGTTGAACACAACTGGAGGCTTTCAGTAAAAGGAAGGAAAATTAGTTACATTTTTTTTCCACCAAGACATTAATAAGAGCACCCTTTGAAGTGCAGTAAAGCTAAATTGGAGGAATTAAATTTGATTGAATCTAAGCCTGTTTATTTCCCTCTCTCTTCCCCCACACCCCAAATTTCTGCCAAGAAGACGTTGAGTGATCTGTAATACTTCATTGGAAAATCTTCAGGAACTTGCTATCATGTAATCCATTTATTTTATTTTATTTTTATTTTTTTATTTTTTTTCTCAAGAATACGACCGCAGGGGACAAGGCCATATTGGTTTGTTGTTAATGTACTGGAAAGAGGTACTATGGAGAAAACAGTTAATATTAAATTACGAACACAAGGTTATCTTTCAGCTGCACATGCTCCACTGCCCTAGGCAGGGGTAATCTGTTAATAGCATTCAGCCAAAATGACACCATTAAGGAACTGAAGCTATACAGCCTCTGCAAGCTGAATGATGTATAAAGCTGAGCTTCTGTCATCTGAGATGCCACATAGTAGCTCCACTGCTAAAAACTGATACAGGACCACTGCTCAACAGAAGTGCTAGTAGTCCAGTGCAGATGACAGGGGTGCTGGAAAGAAAGCCAAGGCGTGTCTGCCGTTGGAAAGGTGGCTTGCAAATAAGAGCTAATCCATGTTTCCATTTCAGTGCCATTGTGTGCACACCAATAGGCACCTGCCTGCAGTACAATGTAGTGACGTGCAAATACTAGGGTGGAGCGAGAAAAACATGTAAAACAGAAACAATTTAAGCCAACTGGGAGAAAGATATTTGGGTTGAAGGAGGGTGGAAATATTTGGATAAATAGTCATGGTGGAAATATTTGGATAAATAGTCATGCACTCAGATTTAATTTGAAATGAAATGATTTGAAATGTTCATTCACCCTGTGGGTTATTACACATAAAACAGGTTAGAACAAATCATTTATGCATCAGTACCCTACCTTTATTTTTGAGGGCTACTGAGGAAAGGGAAATGCTGGAAACTGCCTTATACCATAACTTCATCAAACCTAGTACTGTTGACCTTAACTGGCACCAGCTCTCCAGGGGCTTAGGCAGGGTTCTTCCCTAGTCCTACTTGGAGATGCTGGGAATTAAACTTAGGGCTTCGCAGAGTAGGTGCTCTACCACTAGGCTACTGGTATTGCCCTGGGCAGGAGTGGTCTGCTAATTGCATTCAGTCAAAATATCATAATGAGCAGATCAACCCTGTGGCTCGTAGACAACATCTAAGAGTCACATGATTTTTTAGAGCCCTGGTTCTGATGTAAGAAAATAGATTCAGGCTCAAGTTGAGAGTCTGCACCTAGAACACCTTTCGTACTTGCAGACCCATGTGGACAGAACCATGCTGGCTTCTCTCTGAGGTTGGAAAGGCCTTATAGTGTGCTCCAAGAGGAGCAGAGCAGAGAGTAGACTGGTGCCAGCAAGGTGCAAAGTATCTTGGTGGCACTTCAGGCCCTTCCCCTCCAAAGAAATTGGCCATTTAGCTGCTTAGCAAGGTAGGAAGAGTACAGAGGCAACTGACTTCAGAGGGTTACAAATCTCCACATAGGAATAGGCACCCTAAGGAACCGGAGGTTTCTGGCAGGCTTACCTGGTGGTGTTGGTGGACCGTAGCATTTGGAACAGCAGTGTGCAGCTGAATCTAGCAGCAATTCAGATTTCTCACAGGGCCACAGAACAAAGCTTTGATAGTAAATTAAAATGGTAGCTAGACCCAGACAACTGGCAGTCCTGCTTGACCAGACAAAAACAGTCAGTGTCAAAGTCCCAGAGGCAGCCATCAGTAATAGGTCTCGCCAAGGCACAGCATTCCCAGCAGCAACACCCCAAAAATGCAGTGACTAATCTGATCCAGCAGTTCCTTGTGAGTGCAAGGACTCCAAAACATAAGCCAAGCTTTGGCTTCTGCATATCTACCAGTTTCAAAGGAGGAAGGGAATTGGTGGTCCAGCACCAGTATTCCTAATAATTTGGCAACTTGCTTAGATTTTCTGATCCACTGGTGTGCCTGACTTTACCTAGGGAACTTATTTATTAAAACAGAATACATTTAACAAACAGCCCATAAATGAAAAACAACGCCCCCTTTCAAAAGTAAATTTAAGCAGTCTGACTCCACAGAAGGAATCCTATTTTTTCATCAAATTCACTCTTCAGTTATGCATGGCTTTCTGCACTTTGTTTAATGAATTCATGTCTACTTTGTTAAATAGAATATGATATATATATATATATATATATATATATATATATATATATGCAAAACGAGTAAAGGGCATGTGTTTGAAGTACTCCCTTAATAGTGCTGATACTTCTTTCACTCTTAAGGCTGTAAAGCATTATTCTCGGCATGACTACTCACATCAGAACCTCACAGATGCTACAACACATCCACTCATTGCATTAGTGGCTTCCACTTGAGGGAATTGAGGAAAGAAGAGGAATTCACATAATTCAGTGTTATGAATTCAGATATTAGGCAACTGCTTTTGGACCAACTTCATTTTAATCTTCAAGGGCAGAAACTGGTACTCAAAATTTGATGGAACCAGGAGCGAACATGCAAAAGGCAACTATTACAAATAAATCTATCATGCTATGAGGGTTGTCCCCAAACTGATCATTGCGATCTAAATAAATTATTTGGGCCTGATGTATGAAATTATGTTTAAGTCAAACACACAGCCTGAGGATACTTGTTAAATAATTATAAATTGATATAATTATATAGCAGTATAAGGATTGTCTCAAAGTTATCTTTCTCCCAAGAAGTGAGGGTACCACCTCAATGGTTTTATGTTCTAGCATGAAAGAACTAATGAAAAAAATGGCAATATTTCTGTATATAAGAGCCAGCATGAACTCAAATTGTCTGCTTCTAGAGTCTTCCACCCAAAAGTAACAGCAGTCTCTTTACTCCTCTCACCTGGCCTGATAATACTGAAGCTTTGCTAGCGTGCTTCTTAAAAAACAGAAGACAAGAAATTCTTATATCAAAATACGAATATCTTTATATTATTAAATTTGAAATCGGCCAGTTTTGGATGTTTTGTTTCTAAAGGACCCTAGTGCTAATACCCCCAAAGTTATTCGGCATTTTTAATTAATGGATTCTTTTCTGACGAGTCATGGGCAAACATGAGAGGGCTACAAATGGAAGATGTCATCTTCTGCTTCTCCTGAAGAATTCTGCAAATGAGACCACATGGTTGTACAGTAAAAGCTCCACCTGGAAGCACCCTCTACAGCCACCTCACGAGTTGCCATCACCACCACAACACCAAGAAATTTCACTGGTGCAACAGTAGCACAAAATCTGAGAAACCTTCACACATGGTCATGGGCTGGATGAACCACCGCAGTTCTGTGACTCTTGCCACTTCCACAAGTTGCCACCACTGTCAAAATTCAACCGAGTTTTAGTGATGTAGCAGTGCTTCTCATACACACACACACACATTCTCACTGTAAAACAGGGTATACTGACTAAGGCATCAGGATTGTATATTAATGCAAGGTATGAGTGCTCCCCTCTCAACTTATTTTAAAGTAAAAATGTGAAACTTTTTTGTCACTGCCAAACTGCCACCAAATTTTGATAGCAATATGTCAGAAACAATGACACCAATCCCAATTTGTTTTCCAGGACTGCCTTTAACCAAAAAAAAGATGCTGTATCTTCTGTATCACATCTAGTGTGGCTCTAGGTAGAGATAACCATCATCCCCAAGCACAAACATGCATTCTAGAAGTTAGTTCCTAGCAGAAGCACATTTCTATGGAGCATTTCCTATTTTGTCTCAGGGCACTGTCTGATGATACCTTCCCTGGGGAAACTGATGCCTGAAAGCACATTTTTCTTAGAGATTTTTAGCACATGCCACCAGCATTATGTAGCAAGACAAATATTTTCTAACAATCTGTAGGCTTTTTTGGGGGGGGGCAAACTTCCCCATCCCCCAGAGGACTATTATCAGTGCTATAAAAGTGCTGTATTGGAATCAGTAAATAATAATAATGAGGAGGAGGAGGAGGAGGAAAGGTTAGCCAATCATAATGGGTGGTAATGAAATGAAATGAACAAATAAACAAATAATCTGTGTGATAGCCAAGATTAACCTTCTTCATTGTCCCCTTACTTGGCAATCACTTTTCTTTATGGCATCATTCTCAATTATTAAGGCTGCAATGCAAAGTCACTTGTCTTCCTCTCTTTGCAGACTCCTTCATTTTATATTTTATAAATATTCACCATTGAGTTAGTCATCAAAGCCATTGTTGTTCCATATGTATCTGAAACAGAACAGCTTTACTAAGCTGAAGTGCTCTCTGCAGAAGCAGCATTTTATGCTGTCATCATTGTATATGTACTCCTTTTACTGTCTTAGAAATATTTTTCTTTCCTCCTTAAGAATAACACTGAGAGGTAGACAGACAAATTCATGACAGGTAGGCAGGTAAGGAGGCAAGCAGGCAGAAAGACAGTGCCATCCTATTCTGGTGTTTCTCTTCACTGTACAATCAACATGTAAAAGGAGGAGGCACACTAATTCTGCTTCCTCTATGTATATTTTCATCACCTTGTGCCCAGGTATGATGGTAGTTTGAAGGGGAGAATTCCCTGCTCTCCAGACAGAGATTTCCAAAATGCTGGAAATCAGGGTTCTCATTCATGTGAGCATCTCTGTAATACTGGAGGGTCCCTCTTGGATCACCCTCCAAAAGGGAAACATATGAGGCATGGGTGGATCTCTTCAGCCATTTATTTGTTACACAAATTGAAAGTGCAAATAGATCTCTAGATAAAGATATATGGAGACAGGATACTGAATCCTTTATAGAACAGAGAAAGAGAAAGCACATAGAAGGCACTTCTGTCCTTCTCTGTTGTTTTCCCACTTCAGAGAAAGCTGTTTTTATTCAAGCAGGCTCTTGGCATATAAATTGATCTGGTTTTAGTCTGTTATGGTTGTATCAAAAGGACATGATCCTTTTACTCCAACTTCAGTGCACATAAGCTGCTGAGTTGGGATGTTTATGCGCATCCCATGCCCTGAATGAAGCATGGTGGTGGCAAACACTACTGCCACAACAACTCATGCCCTGATTTTTTTCCAGAAGACCATTTCCTCCCCTTCCTGCCCCTGTAAACCTGTTTTTCTACCCAGCAAAGCACGTGGGTGACCTCAGCAGAGGGATCCACTGCAGTTTCCACACCTGCTACAAGGTAGGGGGAAGTTGCCTTCAAAGTCCCAGGCCTGGAATCACAGGATCTCAGAGCTGGAAGTCTGAATGATCCTCTGCCACCAATGTTAGGTTGATAAGCAGAGTGCAGAGTGCCCATGTTTATGAACCTTACAATGGATAGCTTTGGCTACTGGGAGGCATAAAAATGAAATAATGATAATTTCCTCTACCCAATATTGAGCAGTTTCTGTTCATTGATGAATGAGACTTTAAAGTGGTATATGACCCTTCTCTAATCATCCTGATGAAATATGAAGTCCCATTCACTCAAGGAAGTAGCTCAATCTCACTACTGAATCCATAATATGCTTTCTAAGGGGATTATAGAGACAACTTCTTATGGATTGACTGATTGATTATTTTCCTATACAGCCTTTCTTTGACCTACTCAAGTGGCTTAAAAAATTCAGAATATAAACAAACAGGCAAATAAATGTGCAGTGAACTATTAAGATACTAAAAACCATAACATTTTTAAAAAGCAAGTTAAAAAGATGTGCTTTGACACTCTCCTCCACTTCCTGTTCAGGAATATTGGAAAGACAGGTCATATATTGGACAGAGATATGCTGGATCTCCTGATTCCTCAAAGATTCTCCACATTCTCCCCTTGCTGCCTTCTGCACTTGAAATTGCCTCACTGAGCACCTCATGGGTGTGTCCAGTGTTACTTCCTTTAAATCAGTCCCCTTGGAGATAAGTTTTTAGTTCACATACACTGCTGTAACTTTTTATCTACATGCCCCTGAAATAATCACACATAATGTTTCACAGTCTTCCATTTCTTTTTCATTGGTAGAGTCAATCCAGTTGTCCAAATCAACTCTGTCCATTCTGACTGGCCGTTAGGGATGTATGGAGATTTGTTTCTATGTGTATTTGATCAGGATTTCCCAAGTTCAGAGCATCTGGAACGAACATGGACAGTGTTTTACAGTGTTTTGCACACATTTAAATGTGCACATTAAAATATTGTACTTTCAAAAATGATTTAATTGATGTGAAATGAATGCATACATTTCAAAGATGTACACAATATATTCATGCATTTCGAGAATTATACAGGAAAATACAGGTTTTCTAGTGGGGACATGGGGGACAAAGCTTGCCATTTGATATGCAAGTCCAAATGAGTGTTGAGATGGAATCTAGAACATTCCATTGATATCAATTTTTGGTGATCCATTCATATTCCTACTATTCATCCATGGCTCTCCGTGGTTTCCAGTTAGGGTCTTTTCCATTACTTACTTCCTGATTCTTTAACTGAACATGAAACTTCCTGATTCTTTAACATGAACATGAAACAGAAACTTCTGCATTCCCAGAGCCATAATATCTGCCTGATAAGGTCAAATAATCTCTTAAAATCATGTTTTGTTATCTGAAGTCTAAACTTTTAATACCCAAATGCTTCTATTTGGAGATTTATAAGAGACTTATGTGGTAATTATACACTACTTTTGTGCCTTTCACATTGTTAGTTTCTCTTGGGATGTCTAAATGCATGTCTATTGCTACATTACTGTAGTTTGCAATCCTATTTATGTGGGAGTAAGCCTTATGGAAAACAATGGATTTACTCCCAAGTATCTATACCATGTATTTATTCTACTGTAAACCCCATCTTGCTACTTTCTTCTCCCATACCTCTTTATTAAAGTCACAATGTTTCTGAAAGCTTTTATCTGTAGATTCCCCCCGCCCCCTGTAACAAAAGGAAGTCAGAAAAGACTCGCTGCATTGTGCCATTGATTTTTCAACCTCAAACCAGGTCAAAGCAAAAATTAATACATCAATGCAAGCATCTCAATCAATCTTGTAACAGAGTAACTCACAGGCTTCAGTAGAATGTCACAAATCTTTTCCAAACACAAAGTGACTTGTCAACTAAGAATAAGCCAGAAAAAGTTAAGTATATCTTTAAAAATCCATTGCAATAAATGGATTTTAAATTCATTTAACTTTTTCAAAATTCAGTCTGTGGAGGAACATCCAGGGGGCCCTTGTGTACGTAGGAGCTCTCTCACAGGTAATCGTCATGCATATTACCTGGAGTTTCCCCTGAACATGGTTCAGAAGCCTGTGGTAGTACTACCTGCTTCCACCTGCCTCCTTAAGGAATGAGACACCCTAAGATGATTTAACTGGATTTTAACTGGTTGTTTTGAATAATATTTTATCTACTTTGTTTTTCGTTGTTTTTCACATTGCATTTTATTGCATTTGGACAGGACAATAGTATATATATTTACTCAAAACAAATCCCACTGGGAATTCTAATGAGGCTTACTCCAAGGAAAGTATTTGCAGCTTTAGTGTGTGCATGCATATGCATATTCTGTTGTGTCTGTGTTAGCCAGCTTGAGAACCATTTGCTGGAAAGGCAAGCGGCAATAAAATAAGGAAAAATAAATAAATAAACCCATCCATACTCAACTGTGCTGGCATCCTGCATGGATCTGAACCTAAATCAAGGTTTTATCTACTTCAAGGGATGGACAAAAGGGCTCTTCTAAAGCTTTTGCTCCACTTCCACAGTTGTCCAAAAACACCTCCCTGTTCCATTGAGCATGATTGCATTACATATTATCTATTATTTCACTACAGTACAATTCTATACCCAAAGGACTTCAGGTGACTCCCAGCATGATAAAATGCAATATAAAATATTTAATGTTCAAGAATTGGAAAGAGCCATTCTATGGTCCCTGAGAGGGCATCCCACGCACCATAGGAAAACCCTGTCGGAGCCTGACCTGCCCCCCCCAACAGCTGTCAGGCGGGGTGGGGGGTGGGTTAGCTGCCTCTATTTATTATTAGATTTATATCCCACTTTTTCCTTAAAACAAGCTCAAAGCAGCTTGCATCATTCTCCTCTACTGTTCTTAATCTTATCCCCACTACAACAGCCCTGTAAGTTGGTTGGTCTGAGAGTCTATGATAGGCTCAAAGTCACCCAGTTGGCTCCATGGCCAAGCAGGGACTGGAACCCAGATCACTTGGATCCCAGTTCCACTCTCTTGACCACATGTTGGAAAGTTAGCTTCTGGAAGGCAAGAAAGGAGAATTCCAGTAGGTGAGAAGAGGAAGAAAAAAGAAAAGCCAGAATATGCATTATCCTGAGCCTTCTCTCTCTCCAAAGTGTTCCTGAGTTTCATAGTTTAAAATAATAATAAATAGTCTAAAATAATACTAAATAATAATCCAGAAGACAGGCAGGTGAAGACTATCTTTACCACTCCAGTCCTGCTAGGTTCAGCCCAACAGAATGTAGGAATTTCATAAACCCCCAGCTTTTATTTAGTGGAAAAAACAGTATAGTGTGGAAGACTATTGCAACAATCATAAGCCCCTGAACCCAGACATGCATGCTCATTCTGTGCATGGTGGGAGTGGCAGTGTAATACAACCTTCTGCAGTGCATTTTATTCTAGAAGGACTTTTTTTGCTTGCCTAGCAACAATGTTTCAGAAGAGGAAGAGATAAGGCTGAAGAGGGCCCAGGATAGCTTGTACCCTGGCCCTCCAGTTTCTCCCCCTTCCCATCTGAAACATGCCCTCACCCCCTCCTGAGGTTGCATTTCTTAGCTTGGATGCCAGCTGTTTCCACGTCACTTGTTAGGGAAGGTCAGGGAGGGTTGGCACTCCATTTCCTAGCTTCAAGGTCAGAGCAACCAACCAGAGCTGGGGTTTCAAAATGTCCTACAGCCCTTGAGATGTCACCTCGAGGCTTTAGAGATTGCCTAGGAGTTCCAAAATAATTCACAATAAGATCACCAGGGCCTGATAAAAAAAATCACATGACTGGGAACAGAGGTAAGAAAGCTTTTGGGTCCCTGCAGAACTCTGTGGTCCTTGACCTAACTCAGGGAAAAGTGCACATCTTGGAGGGAAAAGGGTTTTTGTGTTTACGTAGCTAGCCAAGTTCAGGAAGGTCCATGCAGAAGCTCCGGGAGGCGTCATTTGTATATAAAGTGATAATGTAAAGCAATATTTTAAACATGGATTTTGGCCATCATTAAGCTTAGAGTGTCACACAGGTGGGTACCTTTCTGCAGCATCCTCCATGTTTTCTCCCAAACCCTGAACTCTGGTAAGGGAGGTCAGAAGCTGTAGGGAATAAAGTGAAATTACATCCACATTTGATTATTTTCTAAGAATCTAAGGGGCTTTACCTAAAATGGAACACAGATAGGACATTTATGGCATTGTTTCTTCCACAATTGGAGTTTCCCTTCTTATTTTTACAGTATACAGAAAACCCAAATGGAAGGGGAAATCCAATCTGTCCGCTCTGCTGGTAAAAGAACAAAAAGCCAGTTTGTGTTTGTTTTTCCAATTATTCTATAAATTGGTTGCATATTCAGGACAATGAAGAGAAAATGTTTTATGTGATTGTGCAATACAGTTGAAATTGTGAGTTGGATCTAAGCTTAGGCATGAAATCAATGAGTTTTAAGATGCTCATCATAACTAACTTAATTCACAATGATTTCAGTGGGCCTACCCTAAGGATGACTGCATCCCAATCCAGCCCTCTGGCTTGACTGAAATGTTTCATTAAGCAGTTTTAAATATATATCCATACAAAAGCCCATAGATGGCATTTTAAGCATCTGTTTGGGATCTCAGATTAAACTGTCCTTATCTATTCAGTGGGAATTAAATGCCTGACATTCAAGAGGCAATGCTAATATTATTTATCAGCTGCTCAAACCAAAGAGAAATATTGTATAATAATAAACCATAATTTTATGTTCTCAGTGTAGCTCCCAATATACAAAATATATCTGTTACCAAACAGATATGAATGAAATAACAGCCTTGCTTGGGCTAAGCAGCTGCAAAAACTTGTATAGGACAGAGAATTTCAACAAGTGCATCTTATTCAACGGTGTACGTTGAGCTCATTTTCCCAATTTTCTGTTTTCCCACGTTTTTGAAGGAGCCCCGTGCTCTTTTGCACTGTGGCATGTTAGTCTTGTTTGGGTATGTAGCTTTAGTGATGGGCTGGGGGAGAAATGTTTGGTTTACATTTTAATGCTAGTTTATCTAATTTCACACATCTGGACCAATATGTGAACTGAAAGGCATTATGCGACTTCTCAAAGTACTACACAGAAGTGTTGCAGTCATGAAACATTTATAGTAATGTACATATTTGGGATAAAGTCCACACAAAAATCCAAATATTGGTGGAGAAAATGTGTCAGCATTTATTATATCCTGAAAGTTTCTTGCAAAACAGTGTGTGTTATATAAAATTGCATACAAAATGCAGTTCTATGCCTTTGTTTGTTTGTTTGTTTGTTTTCTATACTGCCCAGGAACCAAAATTCTCTGGGCAGTTCTACATTAACTTAAGAAGGAAAAAAAAGTTGGAACAAACAGAAATATGAAAAATGTTCAAAGTTTAGGACTAATTGAATTTTACACTGGAAAAATGAAAAATTGAGAGAAACTGAAATGTTAGGTGCATCCATCTCTCTGTAACCCAATGCTGCTGCAACGTGGTAGCAAGTCCTTCCTCAACTTCACACCCTATTCCAAAGTTTCCCTCCTCAGAACATGACAATTCAAACAGGCTGGCAGGTGTTAGAAAGCAAGGCTAGAGAGAGGGGGGGATGCATCAGACAACTTCAGTTCTCTCAGCTTTTCATTCTTTCAAAATCAAATTGGATTAGTCAGAAGCTCTGAACATTTTCCCACATTTCAGTTTGTTACATATGGTCAACATTGTTTTTAAGTTCACATAAGAATTTG
Organism: Varanus komodoensis; assembly: GCF_004798865.1. Taxonomy (NCBI): domain Eukaryota; kingdom Metazoa; phylum Chordata; class Lepidosauria; order Squamata; family Varanidae; genus Varanus; species Varanus komodoensis. The sequence continues at coordinate 3,281,626 of NW_025335438.1, forward strand.
CAGTTTTGCACATTTTTCAAGCAATTTTACAGGGCAATTTTGCCTTGCCTAGCAGGGATTCTAGATATCTCAGAATTTCCAACTTTGGAATATCTGAAAGCAAGGCTAAGATCACCCTGCTATAGTCAGCTTACAAGTTATCTTAAAGCAAGGGTGTTGATCTTTAGACCCAGGTACCAAATCCAGCTTTCCAGGGTTCTCCAAATGGTCACACCATAGCTGGTTCCAGCTCTTCCCTGCTGCATCCACTTAACATTTGATGTTTTCTCAGGTTTTGCATGATAGATTTTCCTCTTCTAAAGGGGAAGAGGGGTATGCCTCTCCTAATGCTTAGTTACTGATATTAAAATCTTTAAACTAAAATAGGATAGTGCTATAAAAATGGAAGCATTTTTGAAAGCTAAAATGTGCTGGCTTCAGATACCGCCCACCACTGGAGTGTGACTGGGTTTATCTTGCAGGCCAGATGCTCTCCACACTGGATCTAGATCTTGAGCTAAGGCAAGTTTCTGTAGGGCTATGATTAGGGGAATCCAGAATTGACTAAGATACAAAACATGACTGCTATAAGGTTGGAGAAAAGCAAGCATGCACTCCAGGGCTACAGGGCTGAGATCCACAGCAAAGCATCTACCACTTTCATCGCCCTGGCATCTTACTACATCCAGAACCAAAGGTGGGGGAAGCTGTATTTCTCTCCCTCTGACTGATTGTAAAGTGGCTGGCCTAGCGCAGTGGGGATTTTCTTCTCCATGCCTGTAGATTTCTACCAGCAGAACAAAGACGGTGACAGAGCCTTCTGTTGGTCCACTGAAGTCCTTCAGCAGCATATGTGAATCTTCCCCACCAGTGGTAGAGAGTTGATTCTGAAGCTCCTGTGCATAACATATGGTCTCAGCCTAACTGAAGTCAGGTAACTGTGGATGAGGTTTTGTGTTGGTAGCCTGGTGATGTTTTACAGAAGATCTTTCAAAGAAAGCAACTATTTTATTAACTACAAATGTCCCAAAGTGCAGCCTCCAACAGTAGAAATAGCTGCTGTGAATGCTATATATATTATGTATGCAGTATAGATTCTTCTGTCTATTTATGAAAATGAAACAAAACTCTCAGCCTCTCCAAAAGGAGGAAAATGAGTGTAATGATTCAACATTCAGCTACGGTGACATGAAAGTAACAGTGATATTTCACTGACTAAAAGAGCCATCTTTGACCTCAGTCCCTGTTTGCCTCTTTTTGGAGAGAGTGAAATGGAGCTTCATTGTTGTACAAACCACAGAGAAAGGGCGGAGAGGAAAAATGTTGATCTAAAAGTGTTGTCTTGACTGAGCCATAGGCAGCAAAGTGCTTCAGGGCTTCCTTCTCCCTCCCTCCCTTCCTCTCTTTCTCTTTAGAAACTTACAAGGCTTTGCACAAAACATTTGAATCTGTAGAGTTAAAAAGAAAGAAAAAAGAAAGCTTTCAACCTTTTGAAGGCAAAGTTGGGGGGGGGGGAGGTCTTTAGAGAAAAAAATTGCAGGCAAGAAGATTCCTAGATGATCCCCTCCCCTTTTCTCCTTCTGTGGTAAATTTTTTGGATAGCATGTTTGGAACAGCAGGGATAAATATGACCCAGAGTTTAAAATGACACAAGGAAGAACTAAAAACCTCTAGAGAAGAAGCTTAGCTAGAACCTAACTTTTTCACAGACAGCTAGAGAAGAACTGGGATAAGGGGGTACTGATCTAGAGACATATCTGGAAAGTTACCCAAATAAAGTCAAGATTAGAGAGGAAAACAATGGCTCACAATGAAATTTCACATAAAAGTTACATGTCTTCCTGGAGAACAAGTATCTCATTGACCACACAATAAAAAAGCAGAAATGGGGAACTGTAGCATTGACACAGAGCAACTGAAATACGTTCAGGAGCAGGACATGTTTCAGCTGAAAGAACCAACAACTCCCAGCATTCCCCAGGCAGCACTGCTCCCTGGGGAATTCTGGGACTGTAGAACTTTATAATTTCTAAATATGCACAAGATTGCACCCTTAAATCTATTGTATTATATTCACTATTAGGGTAAAGTACTGATTGCTGATATATTGTGATGTTTGAAAGAGGCATGAGTTCAGTTTTTTAAGTATTAGAACCAGCATGTCTGCATATCTTTCTTCTCCTAGACAACTATTGTCTACATTCACAAAACATTCAGTTCTTCATATTACTACTGACGATAATGATCTTTCAGACCTTAAATGTAGCCCCCTCACTTCTTCCTGCACCCCAAAGGATGTGGCTTCTCTCATGCCTTGCTACACTAATTGGATTTTTAACCACTATACTTGACTTTATTTTCTTGGGCACTTTTATGTAATCAATGTAATAACCTACAAGGTGCCAGTCTGGTACTCGGGGTCTCTGAGGGCTATCATTTATCCACAAATCAATTCCATTCAAATCTAGTGCAACGAGCCACCTCGCATTACCCCAGCCAGTATGTCTCAGCTCCAGCAGGCGATCTCTGGCCATGAGTGACTCAGAGGCCATTTTACAGCAGCCTCTGTCTTCTGATGGCGACAGTCCGCAGCAGGGATAATTGCTAGGATAGGTATGGACTTGCGCCTACCTACCCAAAAGAGCATCATTCCCACTGGTGTGCTGAACAGAAAGCAGCCAGTGCCAGCATTTAACAGTGCTTGAGTGAGCCACTGATTAGAAACAAAGCAGAAGCCTTGTTTTACAAAGGCTTGTTTTACAAATCCTATCGTGCTTTCACACCTAAGCCTTTTGTCTCTAGCTCTTTTGTTCTGGGTGCCAGTTAGGCTGACCGTGCTAACACATAGTACACACCACTTGCACATGCACTGCACCCTGATGTGCAATCCATGAGCAAGATTTGCAGTATCCCAGGTGCAAGTTGCATATAAAATGCCCAGATGGGCACAGAGCCAGTAGGTGTAGGCAGGGATGCAAGACCACTAGCGTCTACACTGAATCAATGCCAGGGTTCGTGCCCTGGCACTGTGCTGCTCAGATGTATGTATGATCTGCTGCTTTCATTCAGCTAGACAGGCCCATAATAACAGTTGCTAGACTCAGAAGGCATCTTGGGCAGGCCCTTTCTGAACCGTGGATGTGTCTGGCCCTACACTAATTCCACATATTCTGCAGTTAAGTCAGTTTATTCCATAATTTGTATTTGTGCTGGTGATGTCAAGCTCCTGAGGCAGATCTTATTCACATTTTTGGTACAAGGAAAAATATAGGAATGATGCAGTGCCAGTTGTCAGCAAATTCTAAAATCTTTCAGGAAATTATAGACTTACGATTTGTATTGTCCTTGAAGATGTCAGCTGGAATTTGTATTGCACAACAGTAGAAGTGATAGATTTGATAGGACTAGGTGATTCTATCAGGTAGAGAAAGGAACAGGAAATTAGTAGATGCAGTGCTTTTCAAAAATTAAGCTTATTTCAGAGAAGACAATAAAATGATCAGTATGCACCTGAACTGACACTGTTCATGAAGCCTTTGAATGATAGATGGCCTAGCCATATATTCTTTTTTCAATGTTGTAAGTAATGCTTTGTGTTATAGTTTAGGGTATAATTCTATGGCTGGGAGATGCTATGTAGCTGGCCATAGAAAGTCAGAAAGTCAGAATCCCCACTGCAATCTCAGAAATGCTCTCCAAGGTTGCAGTGGGGACTCTGGTGGAGTCCTTGTTCACATTCTTCCCCAAATGTGTTTAGCTAAATCAGGCTGTGTTGGTAAGGATGCTGGGGCTGTGGTCAATGGACATGGCCAAGCTTCCCCTTTTCATGCCTTCAGTGAATGCTTTGAGATACTTGTAAACAGTGTTTATACATCTTGTATTCCATGTCCTGGAAGGTTCTCCAAACCTCTGTGTCAGTTTTTCCATAGATGTAAGATGGACCTGGAAGCAGAGTAGGAAATGAATAGAAATCACCCCTTTTCCCTCATCTGTAAACAGACCTCCAATAACACAATCCAGCCCAATAAATTCTGTCTGTCTGTCTGTCTGTCTGTCTGTCTCTCTCCCTCTCTCTCTCTCTCCCTCTCTCTCTCCCTTCCCTTCCCTTCCCTTCCCTTCCCTTCCCTTCCCTTCC